>NC_053491.1:305691840-305991840 GCF_905171775.1 Rana temporaria
CCCTATCTATCTCGATCTCTCTCTCTCTTTCCCTATCTATGTCGATCTCTCTCGAGCTCTCTCTCTCTTTCCCTATCTATCCCGATCTCTCTCGCGCTCTCTCTCTCTTTAGCTATCTATCTCGATCTCTATCTCTCTCTTTCCCTATCTATCTCGATATCTCTCTCTCTCTTTCCCTATCTATCTCGATCTCTCTCTCTCTCTCTTTCCCTCTCTCTCTCTTTCCCTATCTATCTCGATCTCTCTCTCTTTCCCTATCTATCTCGATCTCTCTCTCTTTCCCTATCTATCTCGTTCTCTCTCTCTCTTTCCCTATCTATCTCGATCTCTCTCTCTCTCTCTTTCCCCATCTATCTCGATCGATCTCTCTTTCCCTATCTCTCTCCATCTCTCTCTCTCTCTCTCTCTTTCCCTATCTATCTCGATCTCTCTCTCTCTCTCTCTTTCCCTATCTATCTCGATCTCTCTTCTCTCTCTTTCCCTATCTATCTCGATCTCTCTCTCTCTCTCTTTCCCCATCTATCTCGATCTCTCTCTCTTTCCCTATCTCTCTCCATCTCTCTCTCTCTCTCTCTTTCCCTATCTATCTCGATCTCTCTCTCTCTCTCTTTCCCTATCTATTTCGATCTCTCTCTCTCTCTCGCTCTTTCCCTATCTATCTCTCTATCTCTCTCTCTTTCCCTCTCTATCTCGATCTCTTTCTCTCTCTTTCCCTATGTATCTCAATCTCTCTCTCTCGCTCTTTCCCTATCTATCTCGATCTCTCTCTCTTTCTCTCTCTCATTCTCTCTCTCTCTCTTTCTCTCTCTCTATCTCTTTCTCTCTCTCTCTCTTTGCCTATCTATCTCGATCTCTCTCTCGCTCTTTCCCTATCTATCTCGATCTCTCTCTCGCTCTTTCCCTATCTATCTCGATCTCTCTTTCCCTATCTATCTCGATCTCTCTCTCTTTCTCTCCCTCTCTCTTTCCCTATCTATCTTGATCTCTCTCTCTCTTTCCCTATCTATCTCAATCTCTCTCTCTCTCTCTTTCCCTATCTATCTCGATCTCTCTCTCTTTCCCTATCTATCTCGTTCTCTCTCTCTCTTTCCCTATCTATCTCGATCTCTCTCTCTCTCTCTTTCCCCATCTATCTCGATCTCTCTCTCTTTCCCTATCTCTCTCCATCTCTCTCTCTTTCCCTATCTATCTCGATCTCTCTCTCTCTCTCTCTCTTTCCCTATCTATCTCGATCTCTCTTCTCTCTCTTTCCCTATCTATCTCGATCTCTCTCTCTCTCTCTTTCCCCATCTATCTCGATCTCTCTCTCTTTCCCTATCTCTCTCCATCTCTCTCTCTCTCTCTCTTTCCCTATCTATCTCGATCTCTCTCTCTCTCTCTTTCCCTATCTATTTCGATCTCTCTCTCTCTCTCGCTCTTTCCCTATCTATCTCTCTATCTCTCTCTCTTTCCCTCTCTATCTCGATCTCTTTCTCTCTCTTTCCCTATGTATCTCAATCTCTCTCTCTCGCTCTTTCCCTATCTATCTCGATCTCTCTCTCTTTCTCTCTCTCATTCTCTCTCTCTCTCTTTCTCTCTCTCTATCTCTTCTCTCTCTTTCCCTATCTATCTCGATCTCTCTCTCTCTTTGCCTATCTATCTCGATCTCTCTCTCGCTCTTTCCCTATCTATCTCGATCTCTCTCTCGCTCTTTCCCTATCTATCTCGATCTCTCTTTCCCTATCTATCTCGATCTCTCTCTCTTTCTCTCCCTCTCTCTTTCCCTATCTATCTTGATCTCTCTCTCTCTTTCCCTATCTATCTCAATCTCTCTCTCTCTCTCTTTCCCTATCTATCTCGATCTCTCTCTCTCTTTCCCTCTCTCTCTCTTTCCCTATCTATCTCAATCTCTCTCTCTCTTTCCCTATCTATCTCGATCTCTCTCTCTTTCCCTATCTCTCTCTCCCTCTCTCTCTCTTTCCCTATCTATGTCTCTTTCTTTCCCTATCTATCTCTCTTTCCCTATCTATCTCGATCTCTCTCTCTCTTTCCCTATCTATCTCGATCTCTCTCTCTCTCTTTCCCTATCTATGTCTCTTTCTTTCCCTATCTATCTCTCTCTCTCTTTCCCTATCTATCTTGATCTCTCTCTCTCTCTCTTTCCCTATCTATCTCGACCCCTCTTTCTCTCTCTCTCGTTCCCTATCTATATCAATCTCTCTTTCTCTCTCTCTCTCTTTCCCTATGTATCTCGATCTCTCTCTCTCTTTCCCTATCTATCTCGATCTCTCTCTCTCTCTTTTTTCCTATCTATCTAGATTTCTCTCTCTCTCTTTCCCTATCTATCTCGATCTCTCTCTCTCTCTCTTTCCCTATCTATATCGATCTCTCTCTCTCTTTCCCTATCTATCTCTCTCTCTCTCTTTCCCTATCTATCTCGATCTCTCTCTCTCTCTTTCCCTATCTATCTCTCTCTCTTTCCCTATCTATCTCGATCTCTCATTCTCTCTCTCTCATTCCCTATCTATCTCGATCTCTCTCTCTCTCTCTTTCCCTATCTATCTCGATCTCTCTCTCTCTTTCCCTATCTATGTCGATCTCTCTCGAGCTCTCTCTCTCTTTCCCTATCTATCTCGATCTCTCTCTCTTTCCCTATCTATCTCGATTTCTCTCTCTCTCTTTCCCTATCTATCTCGATCTCTCTCTCTCTTTCTTTCCCCATCTATCTCGATCTCTCTCTCTTTCCCTATCTCTCTCCATCTCTCTCTCTCTCTCTCTTTCCCTATCTATCTCGATCTCTCTCTCTCTCTTTCTCTATCTATCTCTCTCTCTATTTCCCTATCTATCTTGATCTCTCTCTCTCTTTCCCTATCTATTTCGATCTCTCTCTCTTTCCCTATCTATCTCAATCTCTTTCTCTCTTTCCCTATCTATCTCGATCTCTCTCTCTCTCTCTCTCTTTCCCTATCTATCTCAATGTCTCTCTCGCTCTTTCCCTATCTATCTCTCTCTCTTTCTCTCTCTCATTCTCTCTCTCTCTCTTTCTCTCTCTCTCTCTCTCTTTCTCTCTCTCTATCTCTTTCTCTCTCTCTCTCTCTCTTTCCCTATCTATCTCTCTCTCTCGCTCTTTCCCTATCTATCTCGATCTCTCTCTCGCTCTTTCCCTATCTATCTCTCTCTCTCGCTCTTTTCCCTATCTATCTCGATCTCTCTCTCGCTCTTTCCCTATCTATCTCTCTCTCTATCTCTCTTTCCCTATCTATCTCGATCTCTCTCTCTCTTTCCCTATCTATCTCGATCTCTCTCTCTTTCTCTCTCTCTTTCCCTATCTATCTCGATCTCTCTCTCTCTCTCTCTTTTCCTATCTATCTCAATCTCTCTCTCTCTCTCTCTCTCTCTTTCCCTATCTATCTCGATCTCTCTCTCTTTCTCTCTCTCTCTCTCGCTCTTTCCCTATCTATCTCGATCTCTCTCTCTTTCCCTCTCTCTCTCTTTCCCTATCTATCTTGATCTCTCTCTCTCTCTTTCCCTATCTATCTCGATCTCTCTCTCTCTTTCCCTATCTATCTCGATCTCTCTCTCTCTCTATCTATCTCAATCTCTCTCTCTTTCCCTATCTATCTCGATCTCTCTCTCTCTTTCCCTATCTATCTCAATCTCTCTCTCTTTCCCTATCTATCTCGATCTCTCTCTCTCTTTCCCTATCTATATCGATCTCTCTCTCCCTCTCTCTCTATTTCCCTATCTTTCTCTCTCTCTCTCTTTCCCTATCTATGTCTCTTTCTTTCCCTATCTATCTCTCTCTCTCTTTCCCTATCTCTCTCTCTCTCTCTCTCTTTCCCTATCTATCTCGATCTCTCTTTCCCTATCTATCTCGATCTCTCTCTCTCTTTCCCTATCTATCTCAATCTCTCTTTCTCTCTATCTCTCTTTCCCTATCTATCTCGATCTCTCTCTCTCTTTCCCTATCTATCTCGATCTCTCTCTCTCTCTCTCTTTCCCTCTCTCTCTTTTTTCCTATCTATCTCAATTTCTCTCTCTCTCTCTCTTTCCCTATCTATCTCGATCTCTCTCTCTCTCTTTCCCTATCTATCTCTCTCTCTCTCTTTCCCTATCTATCTCGATCTCTCTCTCTCTCTTTCCCTATCTATCTCTCTCTCTCTCTTTCCCTATCTCTCTCGATCTCTCTCCCTCTCTTTCCCTATCTATCTCGTTCTCTCTCTCTCTCTTTCCCTATCTTTTTCGATCTCTCTCTTTCCCTATCTATCTCGATCTCTCTTTCTCTCTCTCTCATTCCCTATCTATCTCGATCTCTCTCTCTCTCTTTCCCTATCTATCTCGATCTCTCTCTCTCTTTCCCTATCTATGTCGATCTCTCTCGCGCTCTCTCTCTCTTTCCCTATCTATCTCGATCTCTCTCTCGCTCTCTCTCTATTCCCCTATCTATCTCGATCTCTCTCTCTCTCTCTCTTTCCCTATCTATCTCGATCTCTCTCTCTTTCCCTATCTATCCCGATCTCTCTCTCTTTCTTTCTCTCTCTCTTTCTTTCTCTCTCTCTCTTTCTCTCTCTCTCTCTTTCTTTCTCTCTCTTTCCCTATCTATCTCGATCTCTCTCTCACTCTCTCTCTCTTTAGCTATCTCTCTCTCTCTCTCTCTTTCCCTATCTCGATCTCTCTTTCTCTCTCTCTCTTTCCCTATCTATCTCGATCTCTCGCTCTCTCTCTCTTTCTTTCTCTCTCTCTAACAACCATCCATAGCAAGCAGTCCATAGCAACCAATCATAGCAACCCTCCATAGCAACCATCCATAGCAACCCTCTATAGCAACCAGTCCATAGCAACTGTCCATAGCAACCATCCAAAACAACCTGTCCATAGCAACCAGTCCATAGTAACCGTCCATAGCAACCAGTCCATAGCAACCAGTCTATAGCAACCGTCCATAGCAACCAGTCCATAGTAACCAGTCCATAGCAACCATCCATAGCAACCAGTCCATAGCAACCAGTCCATAACAAACCGTCCATAGCAACCAGTCCATAGTAACCAGTCCATAGCAACCAGTCCATAGCAACCCTCCATAGCAACCAGTCCATAGCAACCAGCCCATAGCAAACCAGTCCATAGCAACCGTCCGTAGCAACCAGTCCATAGCAACCATCCAAAGCAACCAGTCCATAGCAACCAGTCCATAGCAACCAGTCCATAGCAACCAGTCCATAGCAACCCTCCATATCAACCAGTCCATAGCAACCCTCCATAGCAATCAGTCAATAGCAAGCCTCCATAGCAACCATTCCATAGCAACCAGTCCATAGCAACCAGTCCATAGCAACCAGTCCATAGCAACCCATCCATAGCATCCAATCCATAATAACCAGTCCATAGCAACCGGTCCATAGCAACAGTCCATAGCAACCAGTCCATAGCAACCCTCTACAGCAACCAGTCCATAGCAACCCTCCATAGCAACCCGTCCATAACAACCAGTCCATAGCAACTGTCCATAGCAATCATCCAAAGCAACCTGTCCGGAGCAACCAGTCCATAGCAACCAGTTCATAGCAACCCGTCTATAGCAACCAGTCCATAGCAACCAGTCCATAGCAACCAGTCCATAGCAACCAGTACATAGCAACCCTCCATAGCAACCAGTCCATAGCAACCAGTCCATAGAAACCATCCAAAGCAACCAGTCCATAGCAACCAGTCCATAGCAACCATCCATAGCAACCAGTCCATAGCAACCAGTCCATAGAAACCATCCAAAGCAACCAGTCCATAGCAACCAGTCCATAGCAACCATCCATAGCAACCGTCCATAGCAACCAGTACATAGCAACTGTCCATAGCAACCAGACCATAGGAACCCTCTATAGCAACCAGTCCATAGCAACCAGTCCATAGTAAACGTCCATAGCAACCAGTCCATAGCAAATCCCCTCTATCTCTCTCTCTCTCTTTCCCTATCTCGATCTCTCTCGCTCTCTCTTTCCCTATCTATCTCGATCTCTCTTTCCCTATCTATCTCGATCTCTCTCTCTCTCTTTCCCTATCTATCTCGATCTCTCTCTCTTTCCCTATCTATCTCGATCTCTCTCTCTCTCTCTTTCCCTCTCTTTCTTTTTTCCTATCTATCTCGATTTCTCTCTCTCTCTCTTTCCCTATCTATCTCGATCTCTCTCTCTCTTTCCCTATCTATCTCGATCTCTCTCTCTCTCTCTTTCCCTATCTATCTCTCTCTCTCTCTTTCCCTATCTATCTCGATCTCTCTCTCTCTCTCTCTTTCCCTATCTATCTCTCTCTCTCTCTTTCCCTATCTATCTCGATCTCTCTCGATCTCTCTCCCTCTCTTTCCCTATCTATCTCGTTCTCTCTCTCTCTCTTTCCCTATCTTTTTCGATCTCTCTCTTTCCCTATCTATCTCGATCTCTCTTTCTCTCTCTCTCATTCCCTATCTATCTCGATCTCTCTCTCTCTCTTTCCCTATCTATCTCGATCTCTCTCTCTCTTTCCCTATCTATGTCGATCTCTCTTGCGCTCTCTCTCTCTTTCCCTATCTATCTCGATCTCTCTCTCGCTCTCTCTCTATTCCCCTATCTATCTCGATCTCTCTCTCTCTCTCTCTTTCCCTATCTATCTCGATCTCTCTCTCTTTCCCTATCTATCCCGATCTCTCTCTCTTTCTTTCTCTCTCTCTTTCTTTCTCTCTCTCTTTCTTTCTCTCTCTCTTTCTTTCTCTCTCGCTTTCCCTATCTATCTCGATCTCTCTCTCGCTCTCTCCTTCTTTAGCTATCTCTCTCTCTCGCTCTCTTTCCCTATCTCAATCTCTCTTTCTCTCTCTCTCTTTCCCTATCTATCTCGATCTCTCGCTCTCTCTCTCTCGCTCTCTCTCTCTTTCTTTCTCTCTCTCTAACAACCATCCATAGCAAGCAGTCCATAGCAACCAATCATAGCAACCCTCCATAGCAACCATCCATAGCAACCCTCTATAGCAACTGTCCATAGCAACCATCCAAAACAACCTGTCCATAGCAACCAGTCCATAGTAACCGTCCATAGCAACCAGTCCATAGCAACCAGTCTATAGCAACTGTCCATAGCAACCAATCCATAGTAACCAGTCCATAGCAACCATCCATAGCAACCAGTCCATAGCAACCAGTCCATAACAAACCGTCCATAGCAACCAGTCCATAGTAACCAGTCCATAGCAACCAGTCCATAGCAACCCTCCATAGCAACCAGTCCATAGCAACCAGCCCATAGCAAACCAGTCCATAGCAACCGTCCATAGCAACCAGTCCATAGCAACCATCCAAAGCAACCAGTCCATAGCAACCAGTCCATAGCAACCAGTCCATAGCAACCCTCCATATCAACCAGTCCATTGCAACCCTCCATAGCAACCAGTCAATAGCAACCCTCCATAGCAACCATTCCATAGCAACCAGTCCATAGCAACCGTCCATAGCAACCAGTCCATAGCAACCATCCAAAGCAACCAGTCCATAGCAACCAGTCCATAGCAACCCATCCATAGCATCCAATCCATAATAACCAGTCCATAGCAACCGGTCCATAGCAACCAGTCCATAGCAACCCTCTGTAGCAACCAGTCCATAGCAACCCTCCATAGCAACCCGTCCATAACAACCAGTCCATAGCAACTGTCCATAGCAATCATCCAAAGCAACCTGTCCATAGCAACCAGTCCATAGCAACCGTCCATAGCAACCAGTTCATAGCAACCCGTCTATAGCAACCAGTCCATAGCAACCAGTCCATAGCAACCAGTCCATAGCAACCGGTACATAGCAACCCTCCATAGCAACCAGTCCATAGCAACCAGTCCATAGAAACCATCCAAAGTAACCAGTCCATAGCAACCAGTCCATAGCACCCAGTCCATAGCAACCGTCCATAGCAACCAGTCCATAGCAACCAGTCCATAGAAACCATCCAAAGCAACCAGTCCATAGCAACCAGTCCATAGCAACTATCCATAGCAACCAGTACATAGCAACTGTCCATAGCAACCAGACCATAGGAACCCTCTATAGCAACCAGTCCATAGTAACCGTCCATAGCAACCAGTCCATAGCAAATCCCCTCCCACACAAGGCTTTTTTGGCTCTGCCTAACGTCTGCATACTAGCATGCTCTGCATATAGCAACCATCTATAGCAACCAGTCCATAGAAACCGTCAATAGCAACCAGTCCATAACAACCAGTCCATAGCAACCCTCCATTGCATCCAGTCCATAGCAACCAGTCCATAGCAATCAGACCATAGCAACCCTCCATAGCAACTAGTCCATAGCAACCAGTCCATAGCAACCGTCCATAGCAACCAGTCCATAGCAACCGGTCCATAGCAACCAGGCCATAGCAACCAGTCCATAGCAACCAGTCCATAGCAACCAGTCCACAGCAACAGTCCATAGCAGCCAGTCCATAGCAGCCCTCCATAGCAACCAGTCCATTGCAACCAGTCCATAGCAACCAGTCCATAGCAACCCTCCATATCAAACAGTCCATAGCAACCCTCCATAGCAACCAGTCAAAAGCAACCCTCCATAGCAACCAGTCCATAGCAACCAGTCCATAGTAACCAGTCCATAGCAACCAATCATAGCAACCCTCCTTAGCAACCATCCATAGCAACCCTCTATAGCAACCAGTCCATAGCAACTGTCCATAGCAACCATCCAAAACAACCTGTCCATAGCAACCAGACCATAGCAACCAGTCCATAGCAACCAGTCCATAGTAACCATCCATAGCAACCATCCATAGCAACCATCCATAGCAACCAGTCCATAACAAACCGTCCATAGCAACCAGTCCATAGTAACCAGTCCATAGCAACCAGTCCATAGCAACCCTCCATAGCAACCAGTCCATAGCAACCCTCCATAGCAACCAGCCCATAGCAAACCAGTACATAGCAACCGTCCGTAGCAACCAGTCCATAGCAACCATCCAAAGCAACCTGTCCATAGCAACCAGTCCATAGCAACCGTCCATAGCAACCAGTCCATAGCAACCCGTCTATAGCAACCAGTCCATAGCAACCAGTCCATAGCAACCAGTTCATAGCAACCGTCAATGCAACCAGTCCATAGCAACCAGTACATAGCAACCCTCCATAGCAACCAGTCCATAGCAACCAGTCCATAGAAACCATCCAAAGCAACCAGTCCATAGCAACCAGTCCATAGCAACCGTCCATAGCAACCAGTCCATAGCAACCAGTCCATAGAAACCATCCAAAGCAACCAGTCCATAGCAACCAGTCCATAGCAACCGTCCATAGCAACCAGTCCATAGCAACCCTCCATATCAACCAGTCCATAGCAACCCTCCATAGCAACCAGTCAATAGCAACCCTCCATAGCAACCATTCCATAGCAACCAGTCCATAACAACCATCCATAGCAACCAGTCAATAGCAACCATCCAAAGCAACCAGTCCATAGCAACCAGTCCATAGCAACCCATCCATAGCATCCAATCCATATTAACCAGTCCATAGCAACCGGTCCATAGCAACAGTCCATGGCAACCAGTCCATAGCAACCCTCTATAGCAACCAGTCCATAGCAACCCTCCATAGCAACCCGTCCATAACAACCAGTCCATAGCAACTGTCCATAGCAATCATCCAAAGCAACCTGTCCATAGCAACCAGTCCATAGCAACCGTCCATAGCAACCAGTCCATAGCAACCCGTCTATAGCAACCAGTCCATAGAAACCATCCAAAGCAACCAGTCCATAGCAACCAGTCCATAGCAACCAGTCCATAGCAACCGTCCATAGCAACCATCCATAGCAACCGTCCATAGCAACCAGTACATAGCAACTGTCCATAGCAACCAGTCCATAGAAACCATCCAAAGCAACCAGTCCATAGCAACCAGTCCATAGCAACCAGTCCATAGCAACCATCCATAGCAACCGTCCATAGCAACCAGTCCATAGCAACCAGACCATAGGAACCCTCTATAGCAACCAGTCCATAGCAACCAGTCCATAGTAACCGTCCATAGCAACCAGTCCATAGCAACCAGTCCATAGCAACCGTCCATAGCAACTAGTCCATAGCAACCAGTCCATAGCAACCCTCCATTGCATCCAGTCCATAGCAACCAGTCCATAGCAATCAGACCATAGCAACCCTCCATAGCAACCAGTCTATAGCAACCAGTCCATAGAAACCGTCAATAGCAACCAGTCCATAGCAACCAGTCCATAGCAACCCTCCATTGCATCCAGTCCATAGCAACCAGTCCATAGCAATCAGACCATAGCAACCCTCCATAGCAACCAGTCCATAGCAACCAGTCCATAGCAACCGTCCAGAGCAACCAGTCCATAGCAACCGGTCCATAGCAACCGTCCAGAGCAACCAGTCCATAGCAACCGGTCCATAGCAACCAGTCCATAGCTATGGCCTGGTTGCTTAGATGGCTAAGCAACCAGGCCATAGCGCCCGATATCGGTGTACCAAGGACGCCGAGGCCAACCTGGAGCGTTAGAATCATCGGGATTTCCTCAGCCTCCACTCTGTGGAGCAGCCGAGGAAACTACAATGGAGGAACGTCAAAAAGTCGCCGATACAGAGCCCACAGGGCCACCAGCGCGACTGACTCGTCTGTACCAGATGACTAGATCTGGCCACTAACTTCGAGTCCCTTGCGGTGGAGACGAGTGGCCAGGAGATCCAAGCCCTGTGAGGCTCACCTCCTGCAAGGGAGCCAAAACACCCCAAGCAGTGGTCCAGCATCTGGCGACTCCAGTAGTCCACCTGCCGGTATACCTGATGGTAGACCGAAGCCACGGCCGTGTCGTTGTCTGGCTGAAACCAGATCGGACGACCTTGCAACCTCCTCTACCATGAGGAGAAGCATAGCCTGATCGCCTAAAATAGTAGGACAATGAATGGTAGACAGCACCTGGTATTCCCAGGCAGTCTCCCACCCAGGCACTAGCCAGGCCCGACCCTGGGTAGCTACCGAGACCAGACAAAAGCGGGCACATTCAGGGAGGTGTGGCCGCAGGGCCACACAAGTCCAGCGACTCAGGACTGACAGGATCCCCCACAACCCGTTAGGCTTGCATCCGTCGTAAACCCGACCACTGGAAGGAAGAAACACCTTCCCGGACCGAAGATCTCCGTCACCAACTCAGACTCTGACTAGAGTGACTGACTCAGAGACAAGAGATTTTTACCACCTGGACAGCATTTCCCCTGGAAAACCCAAGTGTCCAGGACTAACAATAAAAAAAAACATCTGTGGGAACCCCAGGTACTAAACACCTGCTGCCACCACAAGCCTGTTGGGGAAGGACACAGATTCTGACTCCAAATAGTAGCAATACATACACATAGGGGCTGATTTACCAAGCCTTTGCTCCATGACTCATGGAGCAAAAGCAGGAGTAGCAGCCGTTTTGACATTTACTAAAGAAATACGCTGCTATAGTGCAGTGTATTTCCTTAGTTACTAAAGTGCTCAGTGCGCCCAGGAGAGGGCGCATTGTGCACTACTATAGACCTGGCGCACGGCATATTAAAATGTAAATTGCGGGGGTTCGGGCGGGAGTTTATTAGGGGGGAGGTGGGGTGATGCGGGGGAAGTGTTGTGACAAGTGTTTGAATGTGTGTTGCGGGCCGAATTGAAAGTGAAAGTGATTTTAGGGAATCGATCCCCGTACGCTTAAACAGTGCGTCTGAACCTCGGGAGGTTCATTTTCATACTGGGCATGCGTACAGAGAAATTTCCGTGAGCCTTGTCAGTACGCGGAGAAAATCTTGGTAAATACCAAGCGGCGTACCCGTAATTGCGCTGCGTGACGCGGCGCACGGGAATCTCCGACCTGTTTTCAGCCTGCGCTGACCATGAAGGGGAACGCCGCGCCAAATTTCAAACAAGAAACCGGCACGGGTCCCCCTCCAGGGGTACATTAGGCTCCTCGGCTTGGTCTGGAATGTGAGGGGTTAAACCCGCGCGGGGTTCCCCCCAGATCCAGACCAAGCCCTTATCCCAAGCACGCAGTCTGGCCCGGACAGGAATGGGGGTGGGGACGAGCGAGCGCCCCCCTCCTGAGCCGTACCAGACCGCATGCCCTCAACATGGGGGAGTGTGTGCTTTGAGGGAGGGGGGCACTGCCCCCCCACCCCAAAGCACTCTTGTCCCCATGTCGATAGGGACAAGAGCCTCTTCCCGACAACCCTTGCCATTGGTTGTCGGGGTATGCGGGTGGGGGCTAATCGGAATCTGCGAGCCCCCTTTAATAAGGGGGCCCCCAGATGCCTGCCCCCACCCTATGTGAATGAGTATGGGGTACATCGTACCCCTACCCATTCACCTGGGGGAAAAGTGTAAAGTAAAAAAAACACACCACACAGAATAAAATAATTTATTTGTCAGCTCCGGGGCCCCCCCTTTCTTCTTTTAGCTCTTTCAGAAGGGGGGGTGTCTTCTCTCCCGATCTTTCGCCGGGCCCCTGGGCTTCGCCGATTTCTGCCGGGGGAGGGCGCCATCCCACCCTGGTCTTATCCGGTGCCTACCGCCGGGGCCCCCCAACCCATTTAAGCTCTTTAACATTAGGGGGGCATCCGGACTTCGGCGACTTCTGCCGGGGGATGGCGCCTATCCCCCGGTCTTTCCGGTGCCTTTCGCCAGGGCTCCGGTCTTGTTCTTTGTCTTCTGCCGGGGGTGCGCCAACTCCCCGGTCTTTTCATTGCTGTCTTGGCGTTCCCTCTTCTGCCTGTCTCCCCCGCGGAGCCCAGGGCTTTCTTCTCTGTCCCCTCTTCTGCCTGTCTCCCCCACGGAGCCAGGGCTTTCTTTCCGCTTTCTTCCCTCTTCTGCCTGTCTCCTCCGGGAGCCCAGGGCTTGTCTACGCTGTCTTCTCCCTTCTCTTCCATTCGATGTTGACACGACAATGTCCCGTGCTGAAATGCCGTCTGAGCGGTGGGCATTGAGTTATATAGGGCAATGCCACCATGTGACCTCAACCCATGTGACATCGCATTCCCTGGGCATGATGGGAATGTGATGTCACATGGGTTGAGGTCACATGGTGGCATTGCCCTATATCAGTGTTTCTCAACCTTTTTCCAGTTGGGGCGCCCTTGAAAAATATTTTCAGTCTTGAGGCACCCCTGTCCAAGACTTGGTTCACGTCGCTGTGTGTTGCGGAACACGTGCAAAATCGCGCTCGTTCTTGACGCACAGACAAATGCTCTGCTCTTTAGGGGTGCCATTAATTCTTAATGGTGCACCATCCATTGGCAAACATGGGTTGCTTTTGTTGTGGCACAATTTAAAAAAAGGGTCGGGGACTTCTTTCCCCGCATTACTGCGGGTAGGGAATTGAATGGGCTGCCCTACACGCAGCACGCATCCACACAGAACCAAGAGCTTGTTCACATGTCAGGCTGGAGGGGCAGTAAAACCACATGGTTGAGCTGTTTTTACCATCCCCAACTTTTGCCCCTTTAGCTGCAGAGGCAACAGCTGGGGGTGTAAACATGCTGTGGCTGCAGCTGGAGGTATACCCAGGGTGATTGGGGCTGCACTGCAACTACCCCGCAACTGTGTGCATTGCATTTACGGGCTTAAAACAGGTGGTAAGGAGGCAAGATATGCCTCTTTACTGGCTGACAAATGCCCCTGAAAAGCGATATGAACACAAATTGCTTTTCAGAGGAGCAGCAGTCCTTGCTGCTATCTCGAACAAGCCCTACAAAAGTAGTTCTGATGGTACAGGAATAGGGGGGTCAGGATTAAAAGTAACATACATACAGACAGATGCGCACGCACACAAACAGACACACGTACAAACACACACAGTTTGTGTGCGTGCGCATCTGTCTGTATGTATGTTACTTTTTATCCTGACCCCCCTATTCCTGTACCATCAGAACTACTTTTGTCACACACACACACACACTAACAGACATGTGTACACATGCACACATACACTGAAAGAAGAACTGTCAGAGCTGCACAGCAACCAATCAGATCCAGAGTGCTGTAGCCATGAATGGAGGATGTGGGGTATCAGTGGCTGTGACAGCTGGTTATTCATAGTAGAGCCCCCCCTCACCACCTTACCCTTGGCCTCGCAGTCAGCGCAGTACTTGTTTTCCTCCTCCCTCAGCATACGAGACAGGATGGCCTGGTGCTGCTCATTCAGCTTCAGGGCCTTTTCCCTCTCTGAGCGGGTGGCCATGTCTGCGGGCAGGGGAGCAGTGTTGGTCACGGTGGCTCTACTCTTTCTTCTTCCCCCTCAGGGAAAAGCGCGCCAGGCAGAGTTCAGGACGGTACCCACGGCTCTCACGTCACAGAAGCAGTGCGTGCGTCCGACCCTCCCATAGCAACCGATGACGTATTCGGTTGGCAAGACGCGGTCGGGAGGCCCGCACAGCCAGCACAGCTTCCCGAGTGCCGGGAAGTGAGTTTTACACAGCGGACCGGCACCGCTGTAAAGACAAATGCCCAGCAGTAATGTTACAATATTTGGGGTCATTTTGCCGCGGCACACCTGGGGACTCTTCACGGCACACCAGTGTGCCGCGGCACACTGGTTGAGAAACGTTGCCCTATATAACTCCATGCCCACCGCTCAGACGGCATTCCAGCGCTAGACCTCGTTGTGTCAACATCGAATGGAAGAGAAGGAAGAAGACAGCAGAGACAAGCCCTGGGCTCCATGAAGGAGCCAGGCAGAAGCCGAAGGCACCGCAGAAGCCCAGAGGGTGGCGCCCTCCGGCGGAAGACAGCGGAGACAAGCCCTGGCTCCCGCGGAGGTGCAAGGCAGAAAAGGCCATCGAGAGGCACCCCCCCGGCAGAAAGCGACAAGAGTGCTTTGGGGTGGGGGGGCAGTGCCCCCTCCCTCAAAGTACACACTCCCCCATGTCGAGGGCATGCGGTCTGGTACAGCTCAGGAGGGGGGGCGATCGCTCCCCCCCACCCCCATTCCTGTCCGGGCCAGACTGCGTACCTGGGATGAGGGTCTGGATCTGGGGGGGGGGTTTAACCCCTCACATTCCAGACCAAGCCGAGGAGCCTAATGTACCCCTGGAGGGGGACTCGCGCCGGTTTCTTGTTGAAATTTGGCGCGGAGTTCCCCTTTATCCCGGTCCTGTCAGGGGAGAAAATGCCTGATCGTCTGTTCATACAATGTAGTCAGTCAGTCCCACCCCCCTAGTCAGTCCCACCCCCCTTACAGTTAGAACACACCCAGGGAACATAATTAACCCCTCCCTCGCCCCTAGTGTTAACCCCTTTCCTTGCCAGTGACATTTTTATAGTAAGCAATGCCTTTTTATTTCTAAAAAATATTATTTTTAGTTAATTTTGGGGATATTTATTATAGCAAACAGTAAAAAAATTTTTTTTTTTTAAATGTCGCTCTATTTTTAGAAAAATCTGATGAAGACACGTGATCCCGTGTCGTAACGCGTAGGGATTGGACGGACGTACACCTGGAGTGACGTAAGCTGGCGCTGTGGACGCCGCTCGTTTTTTAAACATTTCTGCACGATTTTATTGCGCTTGATGTAAGCACAGTTATTTTTTTTAATAAACACCCCTCAGTCTTACCTACTTCACTATTGGAGCCCCTCCTTTTGTTTTGCTTTCTCCTTTTCCATCCGGGTCTGAGCACTGTCTGGACTAGCTGAGGAAACATACACCCGTTCTGAAGGAGGATTGACTGTAATCATCCATTGAGGACTGCCAGGGAGGCTTATGTTAGATGCCTTTTATTATCAGCCTGGAGGTAAGAGTCCTGTGAGCCCAGGGAGGGATGTGTGTGTTCATTTGTCTACATATCCTGATCTGATTAAGTGGAGATTCAGCAACAACAGCAGTTCCATTTGGCAGCTTCTCTTATTCATTCATTATAGGACTATTTTGCACGTCACCACTTTACCATTCCTTATTGGTATTGGTGATATTATCACTCATTAATTTAATATTTTTGGGACTTTTTTTGCACTTGCACCTTTGGCTTCATCCTTACTGAGCTTGCGAGCTCTCCTATTATTATTATAATTTATCACTCATTATTTAGTATTCACTCACTATTTTGATTTTATTCTTTGTTTACACTTACCATGTTTGTGTGATACGTTGCGCAGAATCCCATTTATTATTGAAGTCAGAGAGACAGTTAGAGAGAGAGAGAGAGAGATAGATAGAGACACAGTGTCTTTTCTACCAGATAGATAGATAGATTGATAGATAGAGCAGGAAGGCTAGTCAGTATAGTTTAATCTACAGTTTGTAGAGAATATATTCACATCCCTAGGAGTTGTCAATATATTTATAAACTGTATAGCTCAGCTAGATCTGCTATTAGTATCTGTCAGGCAGGTATCTGTCAGGTAAATACCAAGCGGCGTACCAGTAATTGCGCTGCGTGACGCGGCACACAGGAATCTCCGACCTGTTTTCAGCCTGCGCTGACCATGAAGGGGAACGCCGCGCCAAATTTCAAACAAGAAACCGGCATGGGTCCCCCTCCAGGGGTACATTAGGCTCCTCGGCTTGGTCTGGAACGTGAGGGGTTAAACCCGCGCGGGGTTCCCCCCAGATCCAGACCAAGCCCTTATCCCAAGCACGCAGTCTGGCCCGGACAGGAATGGGGGTGGGGACGAGCGAGCACCCCCCTCCTGAGCCGTACCAGACCGCATGCCCTCAACATGGGGGAGTGTGTGCTCTGAGGGAGGGGGGGCACTGCCCCCCCACCCCAAAGCACTCTTGTCCCCATGTCGATAGGGACAAGAGCCTCTTCCCGACAACCCTTGCCATTGGTTGTCGGGGTATGCGGGTGGGGGCTAATCGGAATCTGCGAGCCCCCAGTGACATTTTTATAGTAAGCAACGCCTTTTTATTTCTAAAAAATATTATTTTTAGTTAATTTTGGGGATATTTATTATAGCAAACAGTAAAAATGATTTTTTTTTTTAAATGTCGCTCTATTTTTGTTTATACCAAAAAAAAGAAAAAACGCAGAGGTGATCAAATACCACCAAAAAAAATCTATTTGTGGGGAAAAAAAAGGACGCCTATTTTGTTTGGGAACCACGTTGCACGACCGCGCAATTGTCAGTTAAAACGACGCAGTGCCGAATCGCAAAAACTGGCCCGGTCATTGACCAGTAATATGGTCTGGGGCTCAAGTGGTTAAAAAATAACAAAACACTAAAGTTAGCCCAATTTTTGGCGATAATGTGAAAGATGATGTTACACCGAGTAAATAGATACCTAACTTGTCACGCTTTACTATTGCAAACACTCATGGAATGGGGCAAAACTTCAGTACTTTAAAATCCCCATAGGCAACGTTTTTTTTTTTTTTTTTTTTCATGTTACCAGCTTATAGTAACAGAGAAGGTCTAGTGCTAAAAGTATTGCTCTCGCTCTAACGCACGCGTCAATACCTCACATGTGTGGTTTGAACAGTGTTTACATATGTGGGCGGTGTAGTAGTATATGTTGTAATATTGATATATAGGTGTAGATTATATGTATGAGTTGGTGTCATATCATTGTGTTATAGGTCTAAATTGACAGGAAGACAGGAAGAGACAGGAAGAGTCTCAAACCACTACTCAATCAGTTGAATTAAATTAAATGATAAGTCTAGTTTACACATCAGGCCTGTAATTGCATGTTGCAAGTCAAAAGAGGTTTGTCTATTGTCAAAAAAGGCTGAGACAGGATGGAGCTGTTTTTACATATCAAACCATTATTCAGATCACATGCAATCTAATTACTTATTAGAGGGGGGCTTATTAGTATGCAAGGATGCATACTAATTAGTGACTTCGGCTGAATCATTTACCTGCTGCAGGATTTCCTGCCTTTCAAATAAAAGATGACCAATCTAATTACTTATTAGAGGGGGGCTTATTAGTATGCAAGGATGCATACTAATTAGTAGGGATGAGTTTCGCGTTCGATACGAACGTATGTTCGACTCAAACATTGGTCATTCGATCGTTCGACGAAACCCGAACAAAACAGGTCGTTCGTGCCAAATTCGAGTGACGTAAAACGTCCCATAATTCACTGCGGCGTTGAGCACTGATGATTGGCCAAGCATGCTGTATGTCCCGCATGCTTGGCCAATCACAGCGCGCCAAAAACGAAGAGCCATAATTGGCCAAAGCCAGGGTGGCAGACCTGCTGACAGCACTGCCCCACCCCCTTCTTTAATCCTGTCTGCCTTGCGTCAAGATAGGACCCCTCCCTGAGCCTTTGTATCTCCAGCCCTATGAGCATCTCAGCTGTTGTGCCACAGGTGGCATCATTTTATACCAAAGCTGCTGTGTGGTGGGAAAAAAAAAATTGCTGTTCTGAAGTTTAAGGAATAGAAAAATCTGTGAAAGGTTCCCCAGATGAAGACACGTGATCCCGTGTCGTAACGCGTAGGGATTGGACGGACATACACCTGGAGTGACGTAAGCTGGCGCTGTGGACGCCGCTCGTTTTTTAAACATTTCTGCACGATTTTATTGCGCTTGATGTAAGCACAGTTATTTATTTTAATAAACACCCCTCAGTCTTACCTACTTCACTATTGGAGCCCCTCCTTTTGTTTTGCTTTCTCCTTTTCCATCCGGGTCTGAGCACTGTCTGGACTAGCTGAGGAAACATACACCCGTTCTGAAGGAGGATTGACTGTAATCATCCATTGAGGACTGCCAGGGAGGCTTATGTTAGATGCCTTTTATTATCAGCCTGGAGGTAAGAGTCCTGTGAGCCCAGGGAGGGATGTGTGTGTTCATTTGTCTACATATCCTGATCTGATTAAGTGGAGATTCAGCAACAACAGCAGTTCCATTTGGCAGCTTCTCTTATTCATTCATTATAGGACTATTTTGCACGTCACCACTTTACCATTCCTTATTGGTATTGGTGATATTATCACTCATTAATTTAATATTTTTGGGACTTTTTTTGCACTTGCACCTTTGGCTTCATCCTTACTGAGCTTGCGAGCTCTCTTATTATTATTATAATTTATCACTCATTATTTAGTATTCACTCACTATTTTGATTTTATTCTTTGTTTACACTTACCATGTTTGTGTGATACGTTGCGCAGAATCCCATTTATTATTGAAGTCAGAGAGACAGTTAGAGAGAGAGAGAGAGATAGATAGAGACACAGTGTCTTTTCTACCAGATAGATAGATAGATTGATAGATAGAGCAGGAAGGCTAGTCAGTATAGTTTAATCTACAGTTTGTAGAGAATATATTCACATCCCTAGGAGTTGTCAATATATTTATAAACTGTATAGCTCAGCTAGATCTGCTATTAGTATCTGTCAGGCAGGTATCTGTCAGGTAAATACCAAGCGGCGTACCAGTAATTGCGCTGCGTGACGCGGCACACAGGAATCTCCGACCTGTTTTCAGCCTGCGCTGACCATGAAGGGGAACGCCGCGCCAAATTTCAAACAAGAAACCGGCACGGGTCCCCCTCCAGGGGTACATTAGGCTCCTCGGCTTGGTCTGGAACGTGAGGGGTTAAACCCGCGCGGGGTTCCCCCCAGATCCAGACCAAGCCCTTATCCCAAGCACGCAGTCTGGCCCGGACAGGAATGGGGGTGGGGACGAGCGAGCGCCCCCCTCCTGAGCCGTACCAGACCGCATGCCCTCAACATGGGGGAGTGTGTGCTCTGAGGGAGGGGGGGCACTGCCCCCCCACCCCAAAGCACTCTTGTCCCCATGTCGATAGGGACAAGAGCCTCTTCCCGACAACCCTTGCCATTGGTTGTCGGGGTATGCGGGTGGGGGCTAATCGGAATCTGCGAGCCCCCTTTAATAAGGGGGCCCCCAGATGCCTGCCCCCACCCTATGTGAATGAGTATGGGGTACATCGTACCCCTACCCATTCACCTGGGGGAAAAGTGTAAAGTAAAAAAAACACACCACACAGAATAAAATAATTTATTTGTCAGCTCCGGGGCCCCCCCTTTCTTCTTTTAGCTCTTTCAGAAGGGGGGGTGTCTTCTCTCCCGATCTTTCGCCGGGCCCCTGGGCTTCACCGATTTCTGCCGGGGGAGGGCGCCATCCCACCCTGGTCTTATCCGGTGCCTACCGCCGGGGCCCCCCAACCCATTTAAGCTCTTTAACATTAGGGGGGCATCCGGACTTCGGCGACTTCTGCCGGGGGATGGCGCCTATCCCCCGGTCTTTCCGGTGCCTTCCGCCAGGGCTCCGGTCTTGTTCCTTGTCTTCTGCCGGGGGTGCGCCAACTCCACGGTCTTTTCATTGCTGTCTTGGCGTTCCCTCTTCTGCCTGTCTCCCCCGCGGAGCCCAGGGCTTTCTTCTCTGTCCCCTCTTCTGCCTGTCTCCCCCACGGAGCCAGGGCTTTCTTTCCGCTTTCTTCCCTCTTCTGCCTGTCTCCTCCGGGAGCCCAGGGCATGTCTCCGCTGTCTTCTCTGTCCCCTCTTCTGCCTGTCTCCCCTGCGGAGCCAGGGCTTTCTTTCCGCTTTCTTCCCTCTTCTGCCTGTCTCCTCCGGGAGCCCAGGGCTTGTCTCCGCTGTCTTCTCCCTTCTCTTCCATTCGATGTTGACACGACGAGGTCTAGCGCTAGGTCTAGCAAGGCAGAAAAGGCCATCGAGAGGCACCCCCCGGCAGAAAGCGACGAAGCCCGCGGCCCTCCCCCATAAGCAAGGAGCTTCATGGTGAAGGGGGCCCCGGTAGAAAGCGACGAAGCCCGCAGCCCTCCCCATAAGCAAGGAGCTTCATGGTGAAGGGGGCCCCGGCGGAAGACAGCGATGAAGCCCGCGGCCCTCCCCCATATGCAAGGAGCTTCATAGTGAAGGGGGCCCCGGCGGAAGACAGCGACGAAGCCCGCGGGTGGGTGGCGCCCTCCCCCCGGCAGAAAGCGACGAAGCCCGCAGCCCTGGTGAAGGGGACCCTGGCAGAAAGCGGCGAAGTCTCCCCGAATGTGAAAGAGCTTTATGGGGTAAGGGGCCCCGGCGGAAGACGGCGCAGAAGACCAGGGGGGTAGGTGCACCCCCCGGCAGAAAGCAGCGAAGCCTGGGCCCCCCCCCGAATGTAAAAGAGCCTTATGGGGTGGGGGGCCCGGTGGAAGACGGCGAAGCCCGGGGCCCAATGGGGTGGTGGTGGGGGGCCCCGGCAGAAGACCCCCAGCTGACTAATAAATTAATTTATAAATGTGTGTGGTGTATTATTTTTTTACATTTTTTTCCCCAGGTGAATGGGTAGGGGTACAATGTACCCCATACTCATTTACATAGGGTGGGGGGGCCAGAATCTGTGGGCCACCTTATTAAAGGGGGCTCTCAGATTCTGATAAGCCCCCCCGCCCGCATACCCCGACAACCAACGGCCAGGGTTGTCGGGAAGAGGCTCTTGTCCCTATCGACATGGGGACAAGAGTGCTTTGGGGTGGGGGGGCAGTGCCCCCTCCCTCAAAGTACACACTCCCCCATGTCGAGGGCATGCGGTCTGGTACAGCTCAGGAGGGGGGGGGGCGATCGCTCCTCCCCACCCCCATTCCTGTCCGGGCCAGACTGCGTACCTGGGATGAGGGTTTGGTCTGGATCTGGGGGGGGTTTAACCCCTCACATTCCAGACCAAGCCGAGGAGCCTAATGTACCCCTGGAGGGGGACCCGCGCCGGTTTCTTGTTGAAATTTGGCGCGGAGTTCCCCTTTATCCCGACCCTGTCAGGGGAGGAAATGCCTGATCGTCTGTTCATACAATGTAGTCAGTCAGTCCCACCCCCCTAGTCAGTCCCACCCCCCTTACAGTTAGAACACACCCAGGGAACATAATTAACCCCTCCCTCGCCCCTAGTGTTAACCCCTTTCCTTGCCAGTGACATTTTTATAGTAAGCAACGCCTTTTTATTTCTAAAAAATAATATTTTTAGTTAATTTTGGGGATATTTATTATAGCAAACAGTAAAAATGATTTTTTTTTTTTTTAAATGAAAAACGCAGAGGTGATCAAATACCACCAAAAAAAAATCTATTTGTGGGGAAAAAAAAGGGAACCACGTCGCACGACCGCGCGATTGTCAGTTAAAACGACGCAGTGCCGAATCGCAAAAACTGGCCCGGTCATTGACCAGTAATATGGTCTGGGGCTCAAGTGGTTAAAAAATAACAAAACACTAAAGTTAGCCCAATTTTTGGCGATAATGTGAAAGATGATGTTACACCGAGTAAATAGATACCTAACTTGTCACGCTTTACTATTGCAAACACTCATGGAATGGGGCAAAACTTCAGTACTTTAAAATCCCCATAGGCGACGTTTTTTTTTTTTTTTTTTTTTCATGTTACCAGCTTATAGTAACAGAGAAGGTCTAGTGCTAAAAGTATTGCTCTCGCTCTAACGCACGCGTCAATACCTCACATGTGTGGTTTGAACGGTGTTTACATATGTGGGCGGTGTAGTAGTATATGTTGTAATATTGATATATAGGTGTAGATTAATATATATATATATATATATATATATATATATATATATGGGTTGGTGTCATATCATTGTGTTATAGGTCTAAATTGACAGGAAGACAGGAAGAGACAGGAAGAGTCTCAAACCACTACTCAATCAGTTGAATTAAATTAAATGATAAGTCTAGTTTACACATCAGGCCTGTAATTACATGTTGCAAGTCAAACGAGGTTTGTCTATTGTCAAAAAAGGCAGAGACAGGATGGAGCCGTTTTTACATATCAAACCATTATTAAGATCACATGCAATCTAATTACTTATTAGAGGGGGGCTTATTAGTATGCAAGGATGCATACTAATTAGTGACTTCGGCTGAATCATTTACCTGCTGCAGGATTTCCTGCCTTTCAAATAAAAGATGACCAATCTAATTACTTATTAGAGGGGGGCTTATTAGTATGCAAGGATGCATACTAATTAGTAGGGATGAGTTTCGCGTTCGATACGAACGTATGTTCGACTCGAACATTGGTCGTTCGATCGTTCGACGAAACCCGAACAAAACGGGTCGTTCGCGCCAAATTCGAGTGACGTAAAACGTCCCATAATTCACTGCGGCGTTGAGCAAGCATGCTGTATGTCCCGCATGCTTGGCCCTTGCCAGCGCGCCAAAAACGAAGAGCCATAATTGGCCAAAGCCAGGGTGGCTTTGGCCAATTATGGCTCAGGGGGATTAGTACACGCCCCACACTATAAAAGGCAGCCTGCACGGCGGCCTTGTGTAGTGTGTTACGGCTTTGTTAGAGACAAGTCAGAGACAGTTAGAGAGAGAGAGAGAGAGAGAGAGAGAGAGAGAGAGAGAGAGAGAGAGATAGATAGAGACACAGTGTCTTTTCTACCAGATAGATAGATAGATTGATAGATAGAGCAGGAAGGCTAGTCAGTATAGTTTAATCTACAGTTTGTAGAGAATATATTCACATCCCTAGGAGTTGTCAATATATTTATAAACTGTATAGCTCAGCTAGATCTGCTATTAGTATCTGTCAGGCAGGAGTTTGTTCTACATGCAGTGCTCTAACGTGTTGTATTGCCCGCATTAGGGATTAGCTTTAAAATATTAGTCTGTGTTATTCAACGTGTGCTAGTTAATTGCACATAGACGCATTACCTGTTACTGCACGTGTGCAATTTATTTGCACAGAAACGCAGTCGCTGTTAATGCAACTGGGCTATTGAATTGCACAGAAACGCAGTCATTCTTACTGCGTGTGTGCTGTTTAATAGCAACTAAACGCAGTTGGTGTCACTGCGTGTGTACTGTTAAATAGCACTTCAGCGCAGTCGCAATTACTGTGCGGGTGCTGTTTAATACCACCTAAACGCAGTTGGTGTCACTGTGTGTGTGCTGTTACATAGCACTTCAGCGCAGTCGCTCTTACTGCGCGGGTGCTCTTTAATACCACCTGAACGCAGTTGGTGTGACTGCGACTATTTTGTTACATAGGACCTGAACGCAGTCGCTCTTACTGTGCGGGTGCTGTTTAATACCACCTAAACGCAGTTGGTGTGACTGTGACTATTTTGTTACATAACACTTGAGCGCAGTCGCTCTTACTGTGCGGTTGCTGTTTAATACCACCTCAATGCAGTTTGTGTGACTGCGACTATTTTGTTACATAACACTTGACCGCAGTCGTTCTTACTGTGCGGTTGCTGTTTAATACCACCTCAATGCAGTTTGTGTGACTGCGACTATTTTGTTACATAACACTTGACCGCAGTCGTTCTTACTGTGCGGTTGCTGTTTAATACCACCTCAACGCAGTTGGTGTGACTGTGACTATTTGGTTACATAACACTTGACCGCAGTCGTTCTTACTGTGCGGTTGCTGTTTAATACCACCTCAACGCAGTTGGTGTGACTGCGACTATTTGGTTATATAGCACTTGAGCGCAGTCGTTCTTACTGTGCGGGTGCTGTTTAACACCACCTCAACGCAGTTGGTGTGACTGCGACTATTTTGTTACATAGGACCTGAACGCAGTCGCTCTTACTGCGTGTGTGCAGTTTACTAACACCTGAACGCAGTCAGTGTGATTGCGCCTGTTCTGTTACATAGCACCTGAACGCATAAATATGGCTGGAAGGACAAAGAGAGGCAGAGAGTCACGAGGGCAAGCAGGCTCTGCATCTAGAGGTAACGCTGGTGGTGGATGTGGTTTATCCTCTTCAGCACGTGGCCGTGGCCGCTCGTCCTTCTTTTCGGGAGCTGGCCGTGTTGAGCCTCAACATGCAGAGAAATTAGTTGAGTGGATGACCAAGCCGTCCTCATCCTCCTTATCCTCTTTCACACAGACTGATCATAGTTTGTCTGGCAAAGCAGCTGCCAAGGCGTCCTCTACCCTCTGCACAATGGCATCACACAATCCTTCCCTAGTCCCACCGTGTCCTCCTGAGGAGTCCCCCGAACTGTTTTAACACAGTGTTGGGTACATGTTACATGAAGATGCGCAGCGTTTTGAAGACTCCGATGACGGAACACAGATAGAGGAAGGCATTGATGTGAGCCCAGGGAGAGGGGTTGGCCGAGAGGGACAACAATCTGGGAGTGATGTTCCCCCAGCTGGAGCATACTGCCAGGTTTTCGACAGTGATGATGAGGAGGGAGGGGATGATGAGGTCATTGACTCTACCTGGGTGCCTGATAGGAGAGAGGAGGAGGAAGAGGAGGAGGGGGACGAGGCACAGGCACATCCTCAAAGAGGCAGGAAGCCCTCCAGGGGTCAGCTTAAGGGCAGCACACCAACTGCATTACGTGGTGCTGCTGTGTCTCAACGGTACAGCAAAAGTTCTTTGGTGTGGGTCTTTTTTGAAACATGTCCATCAGATCGTACCTTTGCTGTTTGCAACATATGTCTCAAGCGTATCTCGCGTGGCCAAAACATCACCCGCTTGGGCACCACATGTTTGTCCAGACATATGTCGTGCTGCCATGCAGCTCGATGGCAAGCATACCAGAAAGACTTACACCAAAGACCGAAGCGGACCTCCCCTTGCCCTTCTGTGACCTCCAACCCCACTAGACCCCCAGTCCTCTCTGAAGCCTGCACCGAAGGTGTAGAAATAGGTGTGTCACAACGTAGTAGTGGTAGTACATGCGGGCAATCTAATGAGAGTAACAGACAAATTTCCCTGCCCCAGCTGCTGCAGCGCCGAAAGAAGTAGGCTCCCAGCCATCCACATGCCCAGCGGTTGAATGCTAGCTTAGCAAAATTGCTAGCACTTCAACTGCTACCTTTTCAGTTGGTAGATTCTGCCCCCTTCCGTGAGTTTGTGAAATGTGCAGTACCTCAGTGGCAAGTACCCAAACGCCACTTTTTCTCCCGGAAGGCGATTCCGGCTCTCTACCGCCATGTGGAAGGCAATGTCCATGCCTCGCTGGACAGGGCGGTCAGTGGTAAGGTGCATCTTACCGCTGACTCATGGTCCAGCAGGCATGGACAGGGACGTTACCTGTCTTTTACGGCCCATTGGGTGACTCTGCTGGCAGCTGGGAAGGATGCAGGGCAAGGTACAGTAGTTTTGGAGATGGTTCCGCCACCACGCCTCCAAAACACTACTACTGCTTGTGACACACCTCTCTCCTCCACCCCCTCCTCTTCTTCCTCTGTGGCCTCTTCCTGTGGTGATGTTTGTTCAGAACCAGCCGTTCTCCGTAGACGTACCAGGGGCTACGCAGGAATGCAAGCCAAGAGATGCCATGCGGTGCTAGAGCTGGTGTGCTTGGGAGACAGGAGCCACACTGGGGAAGAGGTTCTTTCAGCTCTGCAGGGGCAGGCTCAGAGGTGGTTG
Organism: Rana temporaria; assembly: GCF_905171775.1. Taxonomy (NCBI): domain Eukaryota; kingdom Metazoa; phylum Chordata; class Amphibia; order Anura; family Ranidae; genus Rana; species Rana temporaria. The sequence goes on from NC_053491.1 coordinate 305,718,149, forward strand.
ACGCCACGCCAGCTGAAGCCTGAAATGGTGGTCAGCGATAATGGCACCAACCTCCTCTCTGCCCTGCGACAGGGAAAACACACCCATGTTCCCTGTTTTGCGCATGTTCTCAATTTGGTGGTGCAGCGGTTCTTGGGCAGGTACCCGGGCTTACAGGATGTCCTGAAGCAGGCCAGGAAAGTCTGTGTGCATTTCCGAAGGTCATACAATGCCACTGCTCAGCTGACAGACCTCCAAAGGGAATACAACCTGCCCAAGAACCGCCTAATCTGTGACATGCCCACCAGATGGAACTCTACGTTGGCCATGCTGCAGCGGCTGCACACGCAGCAGAGGGCCATCAATGAGTACCTGTGCCAATATGGCAGCAGAACTGGCTCAGGGGAGCTTGGGTTTTTTTCACCACGCCAGTGGGCCTTGATCAGGGATGCATGCACTGTCCTGTCACCATTTGAGGAGGCCACGAGGATGGTGAGCAGTGACAGTGCATGCATCAGTGAGACTGTCCCGCTTATTCACATGTTGGAGCACACCCTACGTGGAATAATGGACAGGGCCCTTGAGGCAGAACAGAGGGAGGAAGAGGAGGACTTCCTGACCTCTCAAGGCCCCCTTTATCCAGACACTGTTCCTGCTTGCCCACCTGGAACACAGGAAGAGGAGGAGGAGGATGAGGAGGAGGATGAGGAGGATTGTATCAGCAGCATGGAGGTGGAGCCTAGCACTCAGCATCAACAGCAGCAGTCTTCAAGGGATCATTTACAGTCCCAAGGAACACGAGGACTTTTACGTGGCTGGGATGAGGTGGCTGCCGATCCTGTCGTCCTCAGTGACCCAGAGGACTGTGCCCCGAATGCCTCTGCAAACCTACGCTGCATGGCCTCCCTGATCCTGTAAAGCCTGCATAAGGATCCTCGTGTACGTGCTATCAAGGAGAGGGATCATTACTGGCTGGCAACTCTCCTTGATCCACGTTACAAGAGTAAGGTAGCGGACCTTATGTTGCCATCGCAGAGGGAGCAGAAGATGAAACTTCTGCGGGAGGCCTTGCAGAAGGCTCTGTGCAATGCTTTCCCAGAACCGGGGGGATTAACAAAACCTGGCCCTGGACAACGTCTTGCTGAGGCTTCGGTGAGTCAGAGAAGGAGCGGTGGAGAAGGTGGCCGTCTGACCGATGCGTTCAAACAATTTTTTAGTCCGCAGCCCCAAGGTCTGACCGGTTCCAGCAACCATCGCCAGCGTCTGGTTTACATGGTCCGGGAATACCTAGGGGCAAGATCCGACTTGGACACCTTCCCCACCGAAAATCCTCTGGCTTACTGGGTCTTGAGGATGGATCACTGGCCAGAGCTGGCACAGTATGCAATTGAGCTACTGGCTTGCCCTGCATCCAGTGTTCTTTCAGAACGCACATTCAGTGCTGCTGGAGGCTTTGTGACCAATCACAGGGTGCGCCTCTCCACCGACTCTGTTGATCGACTGACCTTCAAAATTAATCAGGCTTGGATCAACACCAGCTACCAAGCACCTGATGCTGATGTTACTGAATAATAATTTTTTGTTGAAATGTCAGATCCCTTGGAGACTGCGTATGCTGATGCTGAGTGACTGTCCTGTTATGCTGCTGATGGAATATCCTTCTCCTCCTCACTTTTCTTCCTGACATCTAGTAAGAAATGTTGTATTTCTGGGCTCCGCCACCAGTGCCTAAGGCCTAATTTTTCTGCCCCTGTTTAACAGGGGCGCCTAATAACAATTTTTGATGCAATACTTTGCACGTCCCTCCTTGTTGTGCTACAATTAAAGATATTGGGAGGGGTTGCAGTGTTGTGTTGCGCCTAAGGCCTAATGTTTCTGCCCCTGTGAAAAGAGGGGCATCTGATACCAATTTTTGATGCAATACTTTGCACGTGGCTCCTTGTTGCGCTACAATTAAAGATATTGGGAGGGGTTCCAGTGTTGTGCTGTGTCTAAGGCCTAATGTTTCTGCCCCTGTGTAACAGGGGCGTCTGATACCTATTTTTGATGCAATACTTTGCACTTCCCTCCTTGTTGTGCTCCAATTAAAGATATTGGGAGGGGTTGCAGTGTTGTGTTGTGCCTAAGGCCTAATGTTTCTGCCCCTGTGAAAAAAGGGGCGTCTGATACAAATTTTTGATGCAATACTTTGCACGTGGCTCCTTGTTGCGCTACAATTAAAGATATTGGGAGGGGTTCCAGTGTTGTGTTGTGTCTAAGGCCTAATGTTTCTGCCCCTGTGTAACAGGGGCGTCTGATACCTATTTTTGATGCAATACTTTGTACGCCCCTCCTTGTTGTGCTCCAATTAAAGATATTGGGAGGGGTTGCAGTGTTGTGTTGTGCCTAAGGCCTAATGTTTTTGCCCCTGTGAAAAAAGGGGCGTCTGATACAAATTTTTGATGCAATACTTTGCACGTTGCTCCTTGTTGCGCTACATTAAAAGATATTGGGAGGGGTTCCAGTGTTGTGTTGTGTCTAAGGCCTAATGTTTCTGCCCCTGTGTAACAGGGGTGTCTGATACCTATTTTTGATGCAATACTTTGCACGTGGCTCCTTGTTGCGCTCAAATTAAAGATATTGGGAGGGGTTGCAGTGTTGTGTTGTGCAACAGGGGCATCTACTAACAATTTTTAATGAAATACGTTGTGGCTCTTTTCTGCAGTCCAATTATAGTATCTGTGCGGGGTTGCAGTGTTGTGACACCGCCACCCGTGTCTAAGGCCCAAATTGTATGGCCCTGTTCCAGTAATTTTATTGGTTGGATTCTTTTATCATTTGAGTTCATTCTAGTTTTCTCCTACGTTATCATAGTGTGATGTTTATTTCCCTTTACTAAATACTCATCATTGTCAACACCACAAACATAGATTTCTTATTTTAGACAGCATTGATATTGTTATACCTGAAGGGTTCCACATGTACTGGCACTTTAAGGCTGGCTCCACCCAGCAGCGATGACAAGTGTCAAGGGGCATAGTAGCCATCTTAGAGAGAGCACATGTAGGAAGCAGATAACCTGTAATGTCCTGAGATGCATTTTACAGTGTACAGCCTGTACTGAAATAAACATCCATTGTTCCAGACCTGAGTCTTGTGTCCCTCACAACACAGAGGATATAACAGATATAATAAGAAGCCAGACATTGTTCAGTATCCAAAAATATTTATTGTCTCACACTTAAAAAGTGTTTATTTTTATTTGTTCAAAATATATCGTAATCTAATTTTTTTTTTTTTTTTTGTGTGTTCAAGACATATTATTTTGATTTGCAAGATTTTTAAACATGTATTTTTTTTTCTTTTTTAGGTTTTATCCCTCCCCAGCTCATCTACAAGACTCTTCAATTGTTCTTCCAAATTTCGTTTTTTCTTTAGAACATTTTCAAGGATGAGGTTTGTTTCCTCTATTTCGGAGATACATGAGCTTATCTCCCCAAGTAGGACATTGGCACTGTTGGTGTCCACTGTGCCCCCAACACCTCCGACACCTCCTGAAATTTGGGGAAAAAAACATGTATTCAAATTATGTAGGCCTACATGTTTTACCTGAAGCTGTGCTGTATGACACTGACCTGATGTGGTGGGATTCTGCAATTCCTGCATATTCGTCGAGGGTGGGGCTTCTCTGTGTGTTGGCTTTGGCGGGTCGACTGCAGCAGCTTCATTGCGGCCTATGAGATTGTAAAAAAAGGGATACATAAATCAAAAAGATTAGAGGCCTAAAAGAGGAATATCAATCATTCTTTTTCAAAAGTTTGGTACATTTGTCTGTTTTTACAATCCTTCTGAGCTTAACACTGGATTTTATCTATTACCAAACCATGTAACCATGTTTGTGGTTACAAACATGGTGAAGTCAAGAGAATGGTCCGGGAAGACAAGAGAAGAGGTGATTACTCTTCACAGGAAGGGCAATGGCTATAAGAAGATTGCAAAGATGTTAAACATACCAAGAGACACCATAGGAAGCATCATTCTCAAATTCAAGGCAAAGGGCACTGTTGAAACGCTACCTGGTCATGGCAGAAAGAAGATGCTGACTTCGACTGCTGTGCGCTACCTGAAGCGTAGAGTGGAGAAAAGTCCCCTTGTGACTGCTGAGGAACTGAGAAAAGATTTGTCAGATGTGGGTACTGAAGTTTCTGCTAAGACAATACGGCTCACACTGCGTAATGAAGGCCTCCATCCCAGAACTCCCAGGCACACCCCCTTGCTGTCTCCAAAGAATAAGAAGAGTCGACTGCAGTATGCAAAAATCATGTGGACAAACCACAGAAGATTTGGGATTGTGTTCTGTGGACTGATGAAACAAAATTAGAAGTGTTTGGGCCCATGGATCAACGCTATATTTGGAGGAGGAAGAACAAGGCCTATGATGAAAAGAACACCTTGCCTACTGTGAAGCATGGCGGGGGGTCAATCATGCTTTGGGGCTGTTTTGCTTCTGCAGGTACAGGGAAGCTTCAGCGTCTGCAAGGTTCCATGAATTCTCTTCAGTAACAGGAGATAGTGGATAACAATGTGATGCAGTCCGTCACAAACCTGAGGCTTGGGAGACGTTGGACCTTTCAACAGGACAATGATCCCAAGCATACCTCCAAGTCCACTAGAGCATGGTTGCAGATTAAAGGCTGTAACATTTTGGAGTGGCCATCGCAGACACCAGACTTAAATCCGATTGAGAACCTCTGGTGGGACTTAAAGAAAGCAGTTTGCAGTGCGCAAGCCTAAGAATGTGACTGAACTGGAGGCTTTTGCCCATGACGAATGGGCCAAGATACCCGTAGATCGCTGCAAGCAGGGCCGGATTTCCCACAAGGCCAACAAGGCCAGGCCTCGGGGCGGCACTGCGCGGCGGAGGAGACAAGGATTTTTTTCAGCGGTACGGGCTGTGCGGTGGCGGAGAGAGATTACATCTTCTCTCATTGTTCGCACTGCTGTTCCAACTTCCACCCTTACTTACAGGCTGCGTGACACAGAAGAGAGACAATTACGTCATCTCTCACCGCCCGCCCTCACTCTCATCTCTCACTCGAGTCTCATGTGCCTCTGTTTCACGGTTAACCTGCAGCTAGTTTCCCCGCGTGGGAGAGGAGAGGCTGACAGCATTGTACCTGGCTGCAAGTACTCTGCAATGCTGGAGGGGGGCTTGATTTTACATGCAATTAGTGACAAACTGATACTTTTTGAGTGGCAGCCAGGTAACTGTGGCAATTCCCATTCTGCTAGCAGGCAGTGTGGCAAGTGACATCCCCATCTCGTAGCAGGCAGTTGTGGCACATGACATTCCCATCTGGTGGCAGGCAGTGTGGCAAGTGACATCCCCATCTGGTGGCAGGCAGCGTGGCAAGTGACATCACCATCTGGTGGCAGGCAGCGTGGCAAGTGACATCTCCATCTGGTGGCAGGCAGTGTGGCAAGTGACATTCCCATCTGGTGACAAGCAACGGTGGCAAGTGACACGCTCTGGTCTCACACTCATTCTGCTTTATGTTGAGTTTAACTATTTCATTTTATATTACAATGTAATGATAGAAATAATGCATTTCAATCATCCTGACACCATAACAACCATGGTGCCGGGATGATTGAAGCACTTACACCAGTCATTGTCTGGGAAAAATCGCTTACCCCCGTGCGTCGACCCCCCCCCCTTTAATGGGGGGGGGGGCAGCATTGAAGGACCCGGCATTGGGGCGGCAAAGGGAGTAAATCGGGGCCTGGCTGCAAGACACTTGTGTCAAGCTATGCTTCAAGTTTAAAAGCTGTTATTACTGTAAAAGGATGTTGTACTAAGTATTAAGATTGAATGTCAACTGGGGGTTGAATAAAACTGATAATGATGTGAGCTCAGAAAAGACATTTGTGGTTATTTCATTATAAATGTTATGTTATATTTGTCTGACCTACACGTGCCTCTTTGATTTAATTGTAAGCAGGATGACTGAATGATCAAAATCAATGTCAAACTGGGCAAAACAAACAATTTCAGTGGGGGTTGAATAATTTTGAATACAACTGTACATTCAATAAAAAATTGTTGTCACATAAAAAGAACATAGAAGGAATGACCAACCAAATATTATGCCCACAAACATGAACCTTGAAACGTCTTTTTTTGAACCGTATATATACACAACCTGAATTAAAAACCACAAATGCCGCAAAATAATAAAAATAAATACTCAGAGTACACATGAAAATTACTTACGTTTTATGAGGACTTTTTGAATTCTCTCCAGCAGCTCTGGATTTCTCCTTTTCATGTCACACCATTTCTTTCCTAACTGTTCCGTTGACCTCTGCACCCCGAATTTCTCAGTCCTACGCACCATCTCCAAAATCTGGCCCTTTACCTTCTTAGGTTGGCTGTAAGGCCCTAGTTGGCCATCATAAGTCATACTCCTCAAGAATTGAAACCATCTCCACCATCTCCTCAAAGTACAGTCTGGTGGCTGGTTTACTCCTCCTTCTGCTGGTGTCTGCATGGCCTCTCTCCTCACTTGAGGTTGCAGCTTCCTGGCTCTGAGTGTCCTCCATCATTTCTACAGTAAAGTGCATTGAGCGACCGAAAAGGGGCGTGCCAATTACTAGAACGATCATCATAGGCGGGGATACATGCGGAGCTTCACGCATGCGCAGTGTATAAAGGGATATTGCGTGAGTTAGAACGTCGTTCACAGTCGGTATAATACGTCAGGCAAACGATCGTGCAGTACGACAAAACGAAACTTGATTTCTGTACTTTCTGATTAGTGGATGATTTTGTGGGTTAGATATGGGTAGAAAGCTAAGGCTTGACTGACATTATTGTTTTTGGCTAAATTTTGACTTGCAGAAAAAATGGAGGCCTTCATAGAACAGGAGTTCTTCACAGTATTTGTTAAAAGGAGCCCCCTTTTCTCTATAATTTTACTTTCCCCAAAAAATAATTTATTGTGCCAAGATCTGGCATTGTAATGGCCCCACCCACCCCTAAAATAATCAACATATTGTTGCCACACAGCACATGCACTTTGGGGGGCAAAGCCTGTATGGACAGTCTCACGGGCCACCACCACTGGAACATCAGTGGCCTCATCAGGCACAAGTGTCATGTAGTTTGTGGAGGGTCTCTTTAGGAAATTGTGCAATATGCAGGAGCAAAGTATGACATGGTTCTGATTCTACTTAAGAAACCTACAGTCCCTATCTTGTTTGCACCGCCTGTATACTGCTGTTCAAAGTATATTGGGAAAAAGTGTCTTGTCAGGGCCAATCCTCACTATAGGCTCACTATGCATGCAAGCCGCTTAGGGCCCCGCAAAGACGTGAAGGGCCCCCAAAGTACTAGAGTCCCCGCCTGATAAGAAGTCATTTTCGCCCCCTCACCCCGCTTCTAAACTCGCTGGCTGAGTCATTTCCGACAGCAGAACACCCCCTCCCCCTGCTTCTCAACTTTCTTTAATGTGACCTGTCACTGTCGTCAGCACCCCCCCCCCCCCTGTCTCATTTTTAATGTGCCATGTCATTTTGCTTGGGGCCCCAGGGAGGTAAGGATCGCCACTGGGTCTTGTGTAATGATCCAGCACTGTGGACTGGATCTGTGACAAATGCAGTCACAGATCCAGCCATCCCTCCCTGCGCAATACTCTGCAATATTACCCCCCATACTCTGCAATATTTCCCACCATACTCTGCAATATTACCCCCCATACTCTGCAATATTAACCCCCCATACTCTGCAATATTAACCCCCCATACTCTGCAATATTATCCCCCATACTCTGCAATATTACCCCCCATAATCTGCAATACCCCCCATACTGTCTGCAATACCCCCTACACTATGCAATACCCCACCACACTCTGCAATACCCCCCCACACTCTGCAATACCTCCCCACCTTCTGCAATACCCCCCCCCATACTGTCTGCAATACCCCCTACACTCTACAATACCCCACCACACTCTGCAACACCCCCCACACTCTGCAACACCCCCCCCACACTCTGCAATACCCCCCCACACTCTGCAATACCCCCCACACTCTGCAATACCCCCCATATTGTGCAATACCCCCCATAATCTGCAATACCCCAATACTCCAATACCTTGCAATACGTCACCTATGGGGATTTTGAAGTAGCGAAGTTTGGTGCAATTCCACGAGCGTGTGCAATTTTGAAAGGTGACATGTTAGGTATCTATTTACTCAGCGTAACTTCATCTTTCATACTATGCAAAAACAGTGGGCTAACTTTACAGATTTTTCTTTTTTTTTAAGCACAAAACTTTTTTTTTTTAAAAACACTCGTTCAAAAAATTGATGTGAAAATAACGTGCAAGATAAAAAGTTGCAACAACCACCATTGTATTCTCTAGGGTCTTTAAAAAAAAAATAAAGCATATATAATGCTTGGGGGTTCAATATAATTTTTTAGCAAGTAAATGATGATTTTTACATGTAGGAGAGAAATGTCAGAATTGGCCTGGGTGCTCCAGAATGCCTGATGGTGTTCCCTGCATGTTGGGCCTCTCTATGTGGCCACGCTGTGTAAAAGTCTCACATGTGTGGTATGGCCATACTCGGGAGGAATAGCAGAATGTGTTTTGGGGTGTAATTTGTAGTATGCATATGCTGTGTATGCGAAATAACCCGCTAATATGACATAAACTATAATTATTATTTTTTTACAGATTTTTCAGTCTTTTTTCATTTATAGCGCAAAAAATAAAAACCGCAGAGGTGATCAAATACCACCAAAAGAAAGCTCTATTTTTGTGGAAAAAAAATGACTAACATTTCAGACGGGTACAATGTTGTATGACTCAGTAATTGCCATTCAAATTGTGAGAGCACGGAAAGCTGAACATTTATATGGTTAGGAAGGGGGTTTAAGTGCCCAGTGGTCAAGACTGATGCTGAGTGACTGTCCTGTTATGCTGCTGATTGAATATCCTTTTCCTCCTCACTGATCTTGCTGATAGCTATTAAGAACATTTTTGGTTCTTTTTTTTTTTTTTTTTTTTTTCCACTTCAGACTCTACCTCATAGAGTGCTTCTTTAATGCTCATGATCTGCGTGCCAGCCCATTGCATCTCTAATTTGGTTTTGCATCATCAGTGTCGCTTTTCTACATGTGTTTTTTTTTTTTTTTTTTTTTTTTTTTTTTTTTGTATATATAAGTGTAAATATATACGGGTATGTTTCCACTATCTGCTTGACATAAGAGAATAAGGAAGACCTCGCAAAGTATATCCTTCTCGATTTTTACCCCCCCTTCCCCCCCCCCCCCTCCCCCCCCCCCCCCTCCCCCCCGTCTCACCCAAGACGTGCTCAAAATCCTCTAATTCTTTCTGATTTCTTCTAGAAAATCTTTTAGGCTTCTTCCCTTAACTTTTCTGCGTAACTCCATGATCTCTTAAAGGTCCTCCAGTTATCCCATTTTATACTTTGTAGTATGTTATTTCCCTCTAAGCTTTCTTTCAGTTCTTCCATTTTGTATGTTTCTTCGACCGCATCGATCCATTCCCAGGTTTGGGGGCACTCTGTATCCTGCCATCTCCTTGGGATTAATCTCTTGGCGGCGTTTAAGAGATGCGGTGTAAGTGTTTCCCTATACCTTTTTATGCCTTCTTCTCCCCCATGGAATAGGACCACCCATGGGTCTATCTTTATCTTTTTCATTGTAATCTCTTCCACACAGCCCAGTATGTTTTCCCAGTACTTTTTTATCTTTGGGCACTCCCACCAAAGGTGAGCCATATTTCCTGGTGATCCACACCCCCTCCAGCATTCCCCTGTCTGCTCTTCATCAAATTTTTTTAATTTGTCTGGTGTCATGTACCACCCCGCGATGCATTTAAAACTCATTTCAGCCGTGCGGCTATCTACCGCGGAGGAGTGTGTCAGAGTCAACATTCTCTCTATTGTAGCCTTATCTCTCTGTGAGCCTAATTCCCTTTCCCACTTTTCAATGAAAGGAGGTATACTCCGCTCTCCTATTTTCAGTAGGATCTTGTATACTGTAGAGATGGTTCCTTTAGTTCTTTCTGTCGTACAGATTTTTTCCAATTCCGACAACTGATCCTCTGACCTTAATGGATGTGGGAGATCTTGGATGAAATGGTTCAGCTGCTGATACCTCCATTCATTGATTTCCATTAAATTTTTATTGAATTTTAACTCCTGCAGTGTTTTAATGTGATCCCCATTCATTATATCCCTTAGTTGTGCCGTGTCTTTTTTGATCCAGTGCCCCCCTATTTGTGTCTTACCCGGTGCAAAGTAATCGTTATCTTTCAGTGCTAAAAGGGGTGAATTATATTCCTTCACCGTTTTTTTATAGACTATATCCCATATTTTGAGTGCATTTTTTGTTATCTCATGTGCATTAATATCTAGTGTCCTAAGTTGGGGAGGGTTCCATATAATCTTATCCAACCTTACCTGTGTTATTTCGTTTTCTAAGCTTACCCACCTCTTTTCTGTGTTGACTCTGGCCCACTCCACCACTCTTGTTAACATAACCGCCTCGTAGTATCTCCTAACATCCGGAACAGCGAGCCCTCCCTTCCTTTTTGGTTGTCTTAATGTCTGGAGTGAAATCCTATGTTTCCTATTTTTCCATATATAATTCATAATTAATTTATTGAGGGCTGACAGCAGCGTTCTTGGTAGAGCTATAGGGATCATCTGAAATTTGTATAGGATCTTGGGCATGATAACCATTTTACAGTAATTAATTCGTCCTATCCACGATATTGCTCTGTTTTCCACCCTTTTTGTTTCTTTCTTAACTTCATTTAACAATGGGATAAAGTTTATCGCATAAGTTTTTTTAATTGATTTAGCTAGTAGAATCCCCAGATACTTCAGTTTCCTTACCCAAGCAAAGCGATAGTTCTCTTTCAAGAGTTTTTCTTCTGTCTTTCTTATGTTTATACTCATGATCTCTGTTTTGGTGATATTTAATTTAAAGTTTGAGAATTCTCCGTATTCATTACATAAATTTAATAGGTTAGGGATTGATGTTTTGGGTTCAGTTAGATAGAAGAGGACATCGTCCGCGAAGGCAGCGAGCTTATGTTCCTCCGCTCCTATTTTAGTCCCTTTTATTTTTTGGCAGTTTCGGACCTTTGCTAGGAATGGTTCCATTGAAATCACGAACAGTAGTGGTGACAAGGGACACCCCTGCCTCGTTCCATTTCTCATTTGGAATGCTTGCGAAAGGCTACCGTTTATTTTTATTTTGGCCCTAGGGGACTGATATAGGGTATCCACCCAGTTCCTCATCCCCTGGCCAAACCCCATGTCCTTTAGGGTAGCTAGCATAAATCCCCAGTCTACCCTGTCGAACGCTTTCTCTGCGTCTATCGACAGGAGTAGACCTGGGGATCTCATTTCTCTCAGTCTCCGGATTATCAAAAGTGTTCTTACTCCATTGTCTCTCCCCTCTCGCCCTTGAACAAAACCCGTCTGATCTGGGTGTACCAGTTTAGTCATAACCTCCCTGACTCTCCCGGCCAGTACCCTTGCAAACAATTTTATGTCCGTATTAAGCAAGGATATCGGTCGGTAGCCCGAGCAGCTCTCGATGTCCTTGCCTTCTTTTGGGATCACAATGATCGTTGCCTCGGAGGCCTCCATACTTAGTTTGTATTTTTTCCCCAGGCCATTGAAGTACTGGCATATCCTTGGTAGTAATATCTCCTTATATTTTTTGTAATACATTATTGTAAAGCCATCTGGGCCTGGGCTTTTGCCTGAGGCTGAGCTTGTCAATGCTCTTTTAATTTCGTTTTCCGTGAATGGTCTATCTATCTGTTCGGCCTCTAATTGACTTATTTTTGGAAGTTTTGCCTCTTTTAAAAAAGTTTCAATCTTTTTTTCTTTCTCTCCTTTCTGCCAGTTCTTTTGTTTTACTGAGTATAGTTTTTCGTAATATAGTCTAAATGTTTCGGCGATTTCTTTTGTTGTATGTAATACCTCCCCTTTATCATTTTTAATTTTGTCAATATAGTTCCTTGATTTTTTTTTTTTTACCATCCGAGCCAGATGTTTGCTCGTTTTATTTCCCCATCTGTATCTCTCCCTTGCTATTAAATTGAATTCCTTTCTTGTTTCTTGATCTATGAGATCTTTAAGTTCATTTCGTTTATTGACCAGGCACAGATATAGGTCTTGTTGCTTTCCATCTTTCTTATGCTTCTGCTCTAAGTTAAAGATCTCATCTATTAGTTTTACTTTTTTGCTAATCGCTTCCTTTTTTCTCCTTGCTCCTTCCGAAATCAAAATCCCTCTAATCACTGCCTTGTGAGCATCCCATAGGGTTGCTGCTGAGATTTCTTCTGTCTCATTTATCTTAAAATATTCTTCAAGTTCTTTTTTAACCTTAGTTATGCTTTTCTCTTCCATCAGCAGATCTTCATTTAATCTCCAATTTTGGTAGGGCCTATGATTGCATGCTATGTTTATTGATATACTAATGGGCGCGTGGTCAGAGATCGTCAAGGGTTCTATTCTAGTCTCGACCACATCCTCTAGCATTCTATGGTCAACCAAGATGTGGTCGATTCGGGAATAGCTGCCATGTACCTGGGAAAAAAAGGTGTAGTCTCGCTGGTTTGGATTGAAGATCCTCCATGTGTCTACTAACTGACTTCTATGTAGACTTTCTTTAACTTTTCTTAATTGAGTGCCCTGCGTTTCTAATGTTATATGCGACTTATCGACTTTCGGATCCATGCCAAAATTTAGGTCTCCTCCTACTATTATCTTTCCCCTACTGAAATCCTTTAGTTTCTCCAATATTCCCAAAAAGTATTTCAACGGGGAAGTGTTAGGCGCATAAACGTTTGCGAGGGTATACTCTTCCTCCTCTAACTTCCCCCTCAAGAAGAGGAATCTCCCATCCGGATCTGTTAGTCTATCTGTTGGTACGAATCTGGTTCCTTTAGCTAGCCCGATTGCTACTCCTCTAGCCCTCTTGGATATGGTATCTCCATAGAACCAGATGGGGAAGTCAGGTGAGTATATTCTTACATTAGATCCCAATGTAAGATGGGTTTCTTGTAGGAAAGCAATATCTGTCTTATAGTATTTTAACTCCTTTAACACTTTATGTCTCTTGGAAGGGTTATTTAAACCTTTTACATTGTATGAAAGGCATTTTATTACTGGCATCTTCGTGGGTTATGATATCTCCTTCCAATGTCCCAAGAACTGAGTCTACACTTTTCTTTTCTGTTTGTTACACTTTCTTCTAGTTGTCTGGGTGAAACGGGGTCCTCCCCCCAACCCCCCCCAACTCTCCCCCCTCCTTCCCGTCCCCTCCCCCCAACCCACCCCACCTTCCCCCTTCCCTCCCTCCCCCCTCCATCCCCCCCAATCTGGTCTATTAAAGACCTCTGAACCATCTTCCATATCATGGTTCAGATCATTCCAGGTGGGGTCTGGGACCACCTCCCCCCCCCCGGTTTTTCAGCCGGAAAGGGGGGGGGGGGAACCCAGCCCGAATTCAGAGGAGAGACACAAAAAGAATCTCAGGCCTAGCCCAAGAGAAAAAACACAAAGCGAGAAAAAAAAAAAAAAAAAAAAAAAAGAAGGAAAAAAGGGGTGCACCTAGAGGGAGGGCTGAGGATGAAAGGACGGGGGGGGGGTTTCATTTTCTCCCCCTCCTCCTCCTCCCATCTCCACCTCCCCTCCTACCCCCAGCCTGGTAGGTTAGGGACCTGAATGTCCAATTTCCGGCAGAATTCATTTAGGTCTTCGGGGAATCTTAGTGTCGCAGATCTCCCCTCTTTTGTCCCAATTAGGCAGGCAGGAAAACCCCAGTTATACTTAATATTCAGGTCTGTCATTTGTTTTAAGAGTGGTTTTAACAACCATCTCCTTGCCAGGGTTTCGGGGGCCACGTCGGTGAAAATCTGTAGCTCCGCCCCTTCGAACTCTATCGGGGGTTGTCCCCTCAGCTTCTTCCAAATTGCTTCTTTGTCTTCATAGAGTCCGAACCTTATTATGACATCTCTTGTTCGCTCGGTGGTCGCTCTTTTCGAATTTCCCACTCGGTGTACCCTTTCGATCCTAATTGGATTATCTATTGTTCTTTCCAGTAGTGGATTAAATATCATCTGTGTTATTGTCCTGAGGTCCTCGCCCCTCTTCTCCGGAATGGACCTTATCCTTAAGTTTTGTCTCCGGCTTCTGTTTTCCTGGTCCTCCAGTTTGTAGAGAATATGTCTCTGTTGCAGTTGGATCTGATCCATCTGGGTTTTTAGTGTATTTGATTCCTGCTCTTGTTTTTCTATTTGTTCCTCTACTGTTTCTAATCTGGAGAGCATGTGACCAAAGTCGGTCCTTAAGTTCTGTATTTCACTTTTTATCACATTTTCCAATCTCAAGAGCATCTCCGCCATATCTCCCTTTGAGGGGGATCGAGAGTCTGTACTACGTTCATCCATCCTGCTGCTTTCTAATACGTTTCCAGTGGGCCCCTCCTCTCTTAGTTCTATAGATGTTTCTCTGGAATTATCACTTTGGGGTTTCTTATTTTCAGCCTTTTTTGCTTTATTCCCTTGATGTTGCTTTATTGCTCCCTGGGTTCCAGGGACACGCGGACTTTCCCCTCTAGTTACAAATGGTCTTATTGAGCTTGTTGCTGTTGTGTTACTTGGAGTAGTTGGGGGTCCCCTTTTTGTTGATCTACTCGTCATTCTGCTCATATTAGTCTCCCTCTTTCTGATTCTCTTCCCCAGCTTGACCTCTTGTTTCCCCGCTTGATAAAGAAATCAATAAATAGAGGGAGCTAACCGATAACAAGTACTATACTGGGTTGGGCCAGAGGTTTTCTTTGAAGGGATTAACTATTTTTGTTTTATTTTCTCCCCCTCTGCTCCCTTTTTGGCTCCTACCCGACTAATATTATTTCGGCTGTTCTGTTAATTTAAACGTTTATAAGTATACCAATATATCCAGTATTTGTGTGCACGGAGGGCAAGAATAAGGTAGAGAGGATAAGAGGGTCTCCCTATACTCCTCTATCTAAGGAGGTGTCAGGGGAAAACGGGATCTGAGCTTCCGATTTACCCCGGGTTCTATCTCCTCTTAATCTTCTATTCCCTACTCTTTTCAGTCCAGGGGAGTCATATAGATAGTCGGTTCTTCTGGTCGTCTGAGTGTTGAGGCCCTGGATAAAAAAAAAATGCTCTCGGGGTGCGCGTAGCTTTGACCCCTTTTCGGAGCCCAGGGGTACCAGAGAACTTCCTAAGTATATGGTCTCCTCAATTCAGAGAAATAAATTCAATATTGATTCCAGTGTCCCCGCTTTGAATTGCACCGATCATATCGTACCTTTATGGGTAGATTTTAGCCCAGGGTCCCCTTTCTTTCTTTTTTCTTTCCCTTTTCTTTTAGAAGATACCCAAAAGGACCAAGGTTCCGAAACCAGGGGCGCCTAGGAGCTCCCCGAGGGCAAGGGAGCATATAGGTTCCCCCCCGTCAAAGAAAAGAAAACCAAGCCAAATAAATAAATAATTAATAAAACACAAGTGGCCGGGCTCCAAACAGACCATGCAGATAAAGTTTTTAGATACCGAGTGTATATGTCGGCTTTTACCTATTTTAGGCTTTTCATATCCAGCTTAAATAGTCTCCTCCAATCCAGTAGTATAGGAAAGTGCTACAGCAATCAGTCAATCATAGAGCCACATCATATCCACCTCTTTATACAGGTTCACAGCTGGTTATCTCTGGGTTCCCGTTAGCTTCCCTTATTCCCTTACTGATCTTTTATTCACATGTGATCAGGATATATTAAAACGTTCATAACCATGTAATGCAGTTCTGATGCAGTTCTAATTTAACTTCTCACTGTAGGAGTACCTCTCTCTTCACCATAGATCTGCATTAAGTTGCTGTTTTTTAAACGTTGATTTGTCTTCTACATGTTAATCATTTAGCAGCAAATGTACCTCTGGGTCTGGATCAGCTGAGAGGAGGAGTGCGGATGGAGTCCCTCTGGGTTCAGCGTGCACGCTGTCTCGACATGCTCACCTCAGTGTATGCTAAGGTCCCGGCTGAAGCCACTGCAGTCGGCGGGTCCCGTCCTCCCGCTACTTACCCCGCATCCTGTGTCCGTTTCCCAGTACCACGAGCGGCCCCAGAACTTCGCCGTCCACCGCTCTCCACACCGCCAGCACCGAGCGGGTCTGCAGGGTCAATGCAGCCGATGGGCAGCGCGTGCAACGGCAGTCTAAGGGAGCCTCTCTCTCCCTCTCTCTCTCAGACCCGGGCCGTCCTTCCTCCTAGCGGTCCCATCGCTCTTCGCTCCCCCACCTGTGAACGCCTCGCGTCATCACGTCCTCACGTGGACGCGCATCCTCTGTGACTGCTAACATTTTTGGTTCTGGGCTCCGCCACCAGTGCCTAAGGCCCAATGTTTCTGCCCCTGTTTAACAGGGGCGTCTAATAACAATTTTTAATGCAATACTTAGCATGTGTCTCTTTGCTGAGCTCCAATTACAGGATCTGTGAGGGGTTGCAGTGTTGTGACACCGCCACCAGTGACTAAGGCCCAATTTTTCTGCCCCTGTTCTAGTAATTTTCTTGGTTTGCTTCTTTTCTAATTTGAGTTCATTCTAGCTTTCTCCTACGTTCTCATAGTGTCATGTTTATTTTCCTTTACTAAATACTCATCATTCTCAATGGAAACACCACAAATCTAGATTTGTTCTTTTAGGCAGCATTGATATAATAAGAAGCCAGACATTGTTTAGTATCCAAAAATATTTATTGTATCACACTTAAAATGTGTCCTTTTTTATTTATTTTTTATATCTTTATATATATATATTTTTTTTTCCAGTTATTTATTTATATATATTTTTTATTTTTTTTAAACCCTCCCCAGAACATCAAGAATATTCTTGAGGTCTTGGTCCACCTTCTTATTGTTCCTTATGATCTTCTCCAGGGCGATGTTTGTGTCCTCTATTTGCCCTGCAGGACATTATCTCCCCAATGAGCACCTGGGCACTGTCACTGTCTAAGCCACCACCAACAGCTCGTACACCTGAAATTTGTGAAAAAACATGTATTAAAATTATACAGGCCTACATGTATTACCTGAAGCTGTGCTCTATGACACTGACCTGATGTGGTGGCATTTTGCACTTCCTGTACATCCGGCGAGGGTGGGGCTTGGCTGTGTGTGGGGTTGGTCTGCTCCATTGCTGCAGCTTGATTGCGGCCTATGAGATTGTAAAAAAAAGGGATAGATGAATCAAAAAGATTAGAGGCCTGAAAGTGGAATATCAATCATCCTTTTTAAAAAGTGTAGTACAATTGTCTGCTTTTACAATCCTTCTAAGCTTAACACTGGATACTCTCCTTTTACTGTATAATGACTTAAGTCGGATTATTTAAATCTAGTTAATAACACATCTACATTCAATAAAAAATTGGTCTCACCTAAGAAGATCTTAAATACAATGAACAAACAAGTATTGGGGAGCTGCGGTGGCACGACGCGATTGGCAAGCCATTCACCTCTGCAGCTACAGGTTCGGATCCCGGTCTCATCTACATGTGAATTGAGTTTGGTGGTCTCAGCCCGGCTCCCGGTGGGTGTGCTATGCGAGGTAAGCTTGTGCTTAGTTTGCCCACCCCCCCTCCCACGAAAACCACCACACTTACACGCACTCGAAATTGGGTTAACATGCACGCACTTTGACCACGCGGTCTCTAAAAAGAGAGGCGAAGGACTAACGGGGCTGGTTGAGCGGGCTAGATCCTCTCACTCCCCTATAGGGAGTCCCTCTGCCCCGTTGGGCTTCAAAGCGGAGCAGGTATGGCGGGCTGTGTGGGATGACCCCCTCACAAACCCACCATTGCCACCCGGGGCATGGAGAAAGGTGGCAAATTGCCTCTGGGGGAGGCCTGCCTACTCCCAACTCCTGCAGTAGGCCTGCCTACTCCCAACTCCTCGAGTACACGCACAAAATACACTTAAAAAAAAAAAATAAACAACCAAGTATTATGCCCACAAACAGGAACCTTGAAACATATATTCTTGGACTGTCTATATACACAACCTGAAAGAAAACCAAATGACGCAAAAGAATTAAAACAAATATTCAGAGTACACATGAAATTTACTTACATCTTCTGAGAACTCTTCTAATTCTCCCCATCTGGTCCTGCTCTCTGATTTTCAAATCAGACCATCGCTTCCGCAGCTGCTCCCTGGACCTCTGCACCCCGAGACTCCTCCGCACCTTCTCCATGATCTGGGCCTTCATTTTATTGGGGTTCCTGTAAGGCCCTTTTTTGCCGTCATAGTCCTCCTTTTTAAGAACAGCCACCATCTCTACCATCTCTTCGAAGCTCATGTTGGTGGCTTTGTAACTCCTGCTCCTCCTGGTGTGTGCCTGGCCTCTCTCCTGCCTGGTTGCAGCTTGCTGTCTTCCCTCCATCATGTCTTCTGACTCTTGCATTGAACCACTGAAAAGGGGCGTGTCAATCACTCGAACGATCGTCATGGGCGTGGCAACGTGCGGAGCTTCTCACATGCGCAGTGTATAAAGGCATATTGCGTGAATGAGAACGTCGTTCACGGTCAGTAGAAAACGTCGGAAAAACTATCGTGCAATACGACGATACGAAACTTGATTGTTGGACTTTATGATCAGTGGATGAGTTTGTGGGTTAGATATGGGGAGAAAGCTAAGGCTTGACTGACATTATTTTTTTTTGCAAAACTTTGACTTGCAGAAATAATGGAGGCCTTCAGAGAACAGGAGTTCTTCAAAGAATTTGTTAAAAGGAGCCCCCTTTTCTCTATAATTTTACTTAATTTATTCAAAGGGGGCCCAGGATGGCAACCCCCCTTTTTTCTAGAATTTTACTTTCCCAAAAAAATAATTTATTGAGCCAAGATCTGGCATTGTAATGGCACCCCCCACCCACCCCTAAAATAATTGACATATTGTTGCCACACAGCACGTGCACTTTGGGGGGCCAAGCCTGTATGGACAGTCTCACGGCCCACCACCACTGGAACATCAGTGGCCTCATCAGGCACAAGAGTCATGTAGTTTGTTGAGGGTCTCTTTAGGAAATTGTGCAATATGCAGGAGCAAAGTATGACATGGTTCTGATTATACTTAAGAAACCTACAGTCCTTATCTTGTTTGCAATGCCTGTATACTGCTGTTCAAAGTATATAGGGCCAAACGGTCTTGTCAGGGCCGATCCTCGCTATAGGCTCACTATGCAAGCCGCTTAGGGTCCCGCAAAGCTGCAAAGGGCCCCCCAAATTACTAGAGGCCCCGCCTGGTGAGAAGTCATTTTCGCCCCCTCACCCCGCTTCTAAACTCGCTGGCTGAGTCATTTCCGACAGCAGAACACCCCCTCCCCCGCTTCTCAACTTTCTTTAATGTGACATGTCACTGTCGTCAGCGTCCCCCCCCCCCCCCCATTCTCATTTTTAATGTGCCATGTCATTTTGCTTAGGGCCCCAGGGAGGTCAGGATCGGCACTGGGTCTTGTAATGACCTGGGGGGAGTGGTGGCGGAGAAACTCATGCTATTTTTTTCAATGATTTTTATCCATATTGCAGGGACCAACCATTACATTAAAGCCGCAAGCAGTATTAAATTACTTTTTTCTGAGAGTAATCTCATGTTGTGCAGGGACATTTCTAAACACGTGCCACTACTATAGACACCCAGCACCTACCATATTTAAAAGGATTTTTTTTTTTTTCACTTTAAGCATCATTAAAATCGCTGCTCAAGAAAAAAATACAGTTTTTAAAACTTTTTTTTCTATTAATACATGTTCCCTGGGACAAGGCCCGGGTTCTCAAAGACGTTTTCCATCAATAACTTCCATATTGGACTTTAAAATGAGCACTTTTGAATTCGAACGTTCGAGTCCCATAGACTTCAATGGGGTTCTAAATGTTCGTGCGAAACCGCGGTCTGTTCGACCGTTCTGGTGCGAACCGAACCCGGGTATGTTCGGCTCATCCCTACTAATTAGTGACTTTGGCTGAAGTCACATCCTGTCTTTTAGAGTGGCAGGTAAATATTTCCTGTCTTTCAATTAAGAGACAACCAATCAATTGCTCAGCTATTCAAAGGAAACAAATTTCTGGTTATCAGAGAGAGAAGATACCCCTACGTATTCTCTGCATGAACATGTGAAGGCACAGATCTAGAAGGGATCAGAACATGTATTCTCTAAGATGAGACTTTGACACTACATTACTTTGTTGGACTCTTGTATCATCTGTGGAATTTGGACTTTGTATGTTATTGGAAGTTCATTAAATTTGCATTCTCTGGAGAACCTGTGAGTTGCTGCGAAACAACGTAATTTATGGTCATCATACTAACATCTAAGATATTAATTATCTGACCGGAGTACTGGGCACACTATACCTTATCACTACATTTATTGGACAAATTAGATCACTACATTGGTGCCGTTCAAGTGACCGGAAGCGCATTTTCAGGACTTAGTAACAGAAGCCAGTGATGACAACAATTCCTGATGAAGAACCAAGAGTCTGATCTACAAAATTTAACAAGTTTGAAAGCCTAGAATTATTTTCTAGAGACTGGATCTCACAATCTGTGAGGTGACAGAAGACCGTGAGGACCCAGGAAGGAAGTTCCAAGAAACCTAACAATTGGTAAGTGTGCCTTATTCATTATTATTATATTTTTTTAAATAGTTATTTTTTTCTTCTTCTCTCTCATTGTATTTTTTTACAATGGCTTTGGCTTCGTCTGGTGGTGACAATAGCCCTAAAGGAGAGAATGTGAATATATGGCTGTTAAATTATATAAAAAGTCATGGGGGGCCTTATGAGATTCCCCAAGAATGTAGACAGTCATGGGATTTAATGAAATGCTTTTTATCTGATAGTGTCTTTGATAAGAAAACAAAAGAAAAGAAACGTAAGGGTATCATTATTCAGGGACTACTGTCTTGTTGTACAGAATTAATAGAGGAGATTAAAGGGAAAAAGCAGAAAATCCTAGAACATACTCAGAGCTATGAGGTTATGGAAAAAGGGTTGAATGAGAGGATGTCAGATCTCAGGTTACATGGCATCACTACTGGGGAGGCACTGATTGAGAAGGCAAAATTTTGTGATGATTTAAGTCGGGTAAATGAGGAATTGTCAGTGAAAATACAAATTGTTGAGAAACAGTTGGAGGAGTGTAAACATGCTGCGAACATTACTTTTGATAAATTGGCAGAAAAATCAAGTTACATGCATCAAAATGATACTTCTAAAATACAGCTTGATACCAAAGATTATAAGCCAATATATCCCTGGGGTGAGTTACATGCAGCCCCTTGCATACCAGCAGCTCCTACCACTACAACTGTAGTGGTAGGAGGGGGGGGGGGGGCGCTGACGACAGTGACATGTCACATTAAAGAAAGTTGAGAAGCGGGGGAGGGGGTGTTCTGCTGTCGGAAATGACTCAGCCAGCGGGATCCCTGTTGGGATAGTCTGATGTGTGAATTTGATGACATAATGGCTAAGCATAAACAGGATTGTGGTAGGATGAATACAATGATTTTATTGGAAGGATTTGATCCCGCACCTCTCAAACAATACCCTGTTCCAAAAGACGCCATTAAACCTATAACAGAAGCTATAAAACAATTGGAGGCGCAAGGTACATTAAAAAGGGGTGCATCAACATGCAATTCGCCAGCCTGGCCAATCATCAAACCTGATGGGTCATTCAGGCTGACGATAGATTACCGTGCCTTAAACAAATATGCTAAAAGTATGGCTCCTGTGGTAGCAGCTTACCCTGAAATGATTGCCAAATTAACACCAGAAATGATATGGTTCACGGTCATTGGTATCAGTAACATTTATTGGAATTTACCCCTTGATCCAACGTGTCAATACAAAACAGCCTTCAGCTGGGCGGGCTTTCAATACTATTGGACAGTTCTTCCGCAAGGGTACAAAGACAGTGCAGCAATATTTCACTCACATATGAAAGAAGTGATTGATAAGTTTTCAAAACCTGAAAGAGTAATTTCATATGTTGATGACATTTTGATTGGATCAGCCTCTATGGAGGAACATGTGAGCGATGTGAGGGAAATGTTATTGCTTTTGAGGGAAGCAGGTTTGAAAGTTAATCCAAAGAAAATACAATTGGGAAAGAAAGAAGTTCAATTTTTGGGGGTTACTGTAGCACAGTCAGGGCGTAGAGTATCAATGAGCAAAGGGTGGAGCTGATAGGTAAGCTACCCTTGCCCACTGATGAAAAGAGTCTGAGGCAATTCCTAGGCATGACAGGTTTTTGCAGAGAATTTGTGCCTCATTATGCATCATTAACAGAATGTTTGTATAATCTGCTGAAGCAAGATGAATGGGAATGGAGATCAGAGCACACACAAGCTATTGAAGCATTAAAAGATACTCTAGGCAATGCCCCTTCATTAGCATCACCAGACCCCAACAAAGAATTCAGACTCTATCCACATGTGGGCCTTAATACTTTGTCTGTTGCTCTCACCCAAGACTATTTTGGAAAACAAAGACCTGTGGCCTATGCATCACGTTTACTATCATCTGTAGAACAAAAGTATCCTTTGTGTACTCGTATGGTGCTGTGTTGTTATTGGGCAATTGTAACAAATTCAGGTACTTGACAGGTACACAAAGGGTCACCATTGCTAGTCATAACACTCCTATAGTCATGCTAGCAAATGGGAAATGGAAGGAAGCAGATGTAAATTGTAAAAGGCTGGCAAGGTGGACCACGGCTTTGTTGACAGAAAATATTGAGGGTTTGATGTTAAAAGAACCTAGCGTACTGATTGGTGGATTGTTGATTGAAGGTGAAACCCGTGAATGTCAAGTGCAAGGAAATAGTTTGCAGCACCGAATTTTTACTGCTGTATCCAGACCTTTTGACTTGGAAAATGAGTGCTGGTACATTGATGGTTCTTCTTACTATAAAGATGGAAAAAGAATCTCAGGATTTGCTGGTGTTTGTGTAAAAGATGGCAAGGTACAGAGACAATTTTCATATTCATGTAGAGCTCGTTCTGCACAGTATGTGGAAATAGCCGCATTTTTGTAAGTTCTCATTGAGTTAAGAGATGATGGTGGAATTGTTAACATTGCTTCTGACTCAGACCAGGTATGCAAGGGTGCAGTTGTCTATCTTTCATGGTGGAATGTGATGGGCTTTAAAGGAACAGATGGCAGTTAAATACGATATGCATCCTTATGGAAATTGATAGAGGAGGAAACCCAATTCTTTTCAAAAATTAGTATCCGAAAGGTACAGGCCCACAGAAAACAAACAACCGAGCACTACTGGAACAATACTGTAGATAGATTAGCAAAGGAGGCTGCAGTAACATCCCCCGAATGGCCTCATATAGAGCATACTTTGTCATTTCCAGTGTCTGCCCTTACATGTGCTCAAGCAAAAGGAATTGAAGAAAGGACGTGTGAGTTGGGTAAAATACAAGATCAGGATGAGGAATTAGCTCAACTAAAAGAAATGTGTGGGACTGGGCCCATACAATTTGAGTGTCAAGAGGTGCAGGTGGATAACCTTTTGATAACCTTTTTTGATAGCCTTTTGATAACCTACAAAAATGATTTATCTTTATGGGTTGCCCCAAAAGGTGTGAGGAAAGACATTCTTACATGGATTCATGGGTCCCCTGTTGGTGGACACCCCAAACTTCCTTTAGCTTTAGAGAGATTAGATCATGTAGCTTGGTGGCCTCAAAATAAACAACACATGCAGGACCATATCTTATCATGTTTGATGTGTGCCAGGCATGATCCTGCAAATATGAAGAGGAGAGGGGCACTGATGAGACAAGCTCCCATGGGACCATGGGAGCGAATTCAAATTGATTACACAGGTGAATTACCCAACACTGCACACCATAATATTTTTTTTTGCCAATAACATGCTTTCCAGCCTTATTGACCCCGCCTCTCTCCATAAAGAGGACCTGTCACACACTAGTCCTATTACAAGGGATGTTTACATTCCTTGTAATAGGACTAATAGTGATCCAAAATAAAAAAAAGGGACAAAAAAGTGCAAAAAGAAAAATATTAGGTAAAAAAAAAAACGCCCCTGTCCCTAGTAGCTCGCACTCAGAAGCGAACATGCTTGTAAGTCCCGCCCACATATGTAAACACCATTCAAACCACACATGTGAGGTATTGACACGTGCGTTAGAGCGAGAGCAATAATTCTAGCCCTAGACCTTGTTATACCTTTGGGTTCCACACCTATGGGTTCCACATGTACTGGCACTTTAAGGCTGGCTCCACCCAGCAGTGATGACAATGGTCAAGGGGGATAGTAGCCATCTTAGAGAGAGCACATGTAAGGAAGCAGAGATATGTATTGTCCTGAGATGCAGGTTGCAGTGTACAGCCTGTACTGAATAAACATCCATTGTTCCAGACCAGAGTATTGTGTCCCTCACAACACAGAGGATATAACAGTGGTGACGAGGATGGGATTTACAAAGTGTCTATCAGTCTCAGAGAGAGACAAAGACATTGTGGATTGTCACCTGGATAAAAGCAATCACAGATCCCAGCAGGAAAATGTCATTAATCGGGACATTAAGTGAGTTTGATGGAGAACAGACATCCTGGAGTTCCTGGGTTGAGAGACTGGAACAGTATTTTAGTGCAAATGACATCCCAGACAACAGGCAAGTAGCAGTGTTTCTGACAGTGGTTGGGGCCAAAACATATGACACTCTGAGGGATCTGCTTTCCCCTGTAAAACCAGCAGCTAAGACATTGGCAGAGCTGCTGACACTGCTAGAGGATCACTTCCAGTCTAAACCATTAGAAATTGCAGAAAGATTTCGCTTCTATCAGAGGCAGCAGCAGACAGGTGAAGAGATTAAAGTTTATATGCTCGCCCTTCGCAGACTAGCCTCTACCTGTTCTTTTGGGGACTACCTACCTACTGCACTGAGAGATAAGTTTGTCATGGGACTGAATTGTGAGTCCACCCAAAAGAGACTGTTAACAGAGAAAGACCTTACCCTTACAAAGGCAATTGAGATAGCTTCAGTGATAGAAATGGCTGTGAAAGATACAGAGGAATTGAACCCCCAGAGCAGAAGGGAGGAGGTGAAGCAGGAAGTTTTCACAACAGCAGTCAAGCCAACTGCTGCAAACTGGAAATACAGACCCCCACCAAGCCGGAAGTCAGCTTGCTACCGTTGTGGGAATACAGACCTTACAAAGTCTGCCGGTTTAAGGATCAGACATGTCATAATTGCGGTAGGACCGGCCATCTGAAACGAGTTTGCCGTAGCAAGAAGGTGCGAGATAAACAACCTCTGAACCCCAAGACAAAGACATATATGGTGGGAAGATATACATCATCATCTGAGTCAGAGGATGAGGAAGTGCTCCACAGATTAGACATACTGTACATCATATGCATTCAGCACCCTCCGCAATGACTGTAGATGTAACCGTTGAGGGAAAGAAACTCAGGATGGATGTAGACACAGGAGCAGCAGTTTCAGTTATCACCCAGAAACAATGGAGACAACTTCAGACCCGAAAAACTGTCCGCCCAACACCAATCAAACTGCAGACATACTCAAAGCAGATACTCCACCCACTGGGTTACGCAAAAGTAAAGGTATTGTACAAGGGTCAGACAAAGAGACTGCCATTATATATCCTAGAAAATGGGGGACTCCCTCTCTTTGGGAGAGACTGGATTGCTCACTTTGGTATGCCAGACATCGCCATAAGTCCCTGTAACACCGTTACCATTCCATTAGGAGATAATGAGGGATGGGTGGTGTCCCTGAAGCAGCGGTTCCCAAAGATTTTTGATGACCAGTTGGGAAAAATAAAGCATGACTGTGTGAGACTCAAGCTGAAACCCAACGCTCAGCCTAAGTTCTTCAAAGCTCGGACAGTACCTTTCGCACTCCGAGCAGGTGTGGAAGCAGAACTAAGTCGGCTGGAGGAACAAGGTGTCATCTCAAAGGTAGAGCACAGCGAGTGGGCATCACCAGTTGTACCGGTAAAGAAAGCGAATGGGGACTTGCGCATTTGTGGCAATTTCCACATGGCACTGAACTCTCAACTGGAAATAGACCAGTATCCCCTACCCAGAGTAGATGACATTTTTGCCTCTCTTGCAGGGGGTCAAAAGTTCACCAAGCTTGATCTCAAACAAGCATATTTACAATTTGAGGTCCATCTTTCTTCCCGCAAGTTTCTGACCATCAACACCCACAAGGGACTGTATGAATATAATCGGATGGTGTTTGGGGTAGCCTCTGCCCCAGCCATTTGGCAACGAAAAATGGACGAGATTTTGGCGGACATTCCTTTCACTCAGTGCCTGCTAGATGACATGCTCATTACAGGACGGACCGACCAGGAACACAAGCAGAATGTGGAGCTTGTGTTGGCGAGACTCCAAGAACAGGGTCTGAAAGTGAACTTAGCAAAATGCCAATTCATGGTGCCTAATTTGGAGTTTTGTGGCCACCTTGTGGATGCAGAAGGTATACACACCACGGAAGCCAAGGTTGATGCTTTAGTCAAAGCTCCAGCCCCAACCAACGTCCAGCAGCTGCGATCATACCTTGGCTTGCTGAACTATTACCACAAATTCCTGCCAGATCTGGCACACACCTTGTTTCCGTTGAACAAGCTTTTGGAGAAACACTCCAGATGGGACTGGTCGGCTGCATGCCAACGCGCTTTTGAAGTTTCTAAGCGGAAGCTGTTGGCGTCACGCATGCTCGTACACTATGACCTACAGAAGCCTCTCACGTTGGCTTGTGATGCCTCACCCTATGGTCTGGGGGCGGTACTATCCCACATCTTACCAGATGGGTCAGAAAAACCAGTGGCATTTGCCTCCAGGTCTTTGACAAAAGCAGAAAGCAATTACTCACACATTGACAAAGAGGCTCTTGCGCTAATATGGGCAATTAAGAAGTTTCATCTTTACCTGTATGGTAGGGAATTCACCATACTGACAGACCATAAACCACTCCTTCAGAGCTTTAGTCCTGACAAAGGTATCTCCCAGACTACTGCGGCCCGCCTCCAACGCTATGCCCTATTCTTGGGGGCATACAGCTACAAAATTCAGTATCGTGGTCATGATGCCAATGCTAATGCGGACGCTATGTCCCGAATGACAGGGAGGTCCATGGACTCTTCTCCACCGGTCAGGAGTTGTCGTTACACCAGCCTGTCCTTCTTGTCTTCTGGGCAAATAGCAGCCCATACAACCAAGGATACCTTTCTGAAAACAATACTCTCCTGGGTACGGTCCGGTTGGCCTGCAACTGTCACACAGGAGTATGAACCTTATTTCCGTAGGCGTATGGAATTAACTGTGGCTGGCAACTGTGTTTTATGGGGAGACCGAGTGATCATTCCACAGACCCTCCGGAGACACATTCTGGACTTGCTACATACTGGTCAGAGGCTATGTGTGGTGGACAAACCTAGACTCAGATATCACAACATATGTGAATGCTTGTGCTGCATGTGCACAAACGGCAAGAGACCCTCCTCGAGGGTGCGTCCAGCCCTGGACTTGGCCCACGGTTCCTTGGTTTCGCCTACACTTGGACTTTGCAGGCCCGATCAGAGGACACACCTTCTTGATCATAGTGGACGCCCATTCAAAGTGGCCTGAGGTCATTCCTGTTACTCAGCCAACGACTAAGGCAACGGTTTCCATACTGTTACTTCTCGCTGCTACGTTTGGATACCCCAGAGAAACTTCCCGAATCCCTGATGCCGGCTGAACCACCAGTGTCTCAAGGATCTGCTCCCAGCGAATCAGGATGCACAGACACTGATGATTGCGGGGACTCTGAACTTTTGAACTCAGCTCCAACAAAGCCCTCCAGCTCTGGTCCGGAGGTCTGTTTACCCTCTGAGCTGGGGGATCCCTTCTTGGCCCCGCCGGTACCCATTCCGGCCAGCCCTGTTTCCTCCGGTCCCGAATCGCTGGATGCCCGGCCTCAACGACACTGTCGCCCTCCTGACCGGATCACTTCCGTCTGCCCCTTCGACGGGGCAGACGGAAGTGATCCGATGACATATTAACCCCGCAACTGTTCCTGGAAGCTTGAAGTCCCATAATTCTCCTGTGTTTGGAGGACTGTTATTGGACAGTTATCAGTTAATGTTTTGTGCCTGTTATTGTTTTGTTGTGTTTTTTTTTTTTTTTTTTTTTTTTTAGGGAAGGTGTTATACCTGAAGGGGGTTCCACATGTACTGGCACTTTAAGGCTGGCTCCACCCAGCAGTGATGACAAGGGTCAAGGGGGATAGTAGCCATCTTAGAGAGAGCACATGTAAGGAAGCAGAGATATGTATTGTCCTGAGATGCAGGTTGCAGTGTACAGCCTGTACTGAATAAACATCCATTGTTCCATACCAAAGTCTTGTGTCCCTCACAACACAGAGGATATAACAGACCTCCTCTGTAACTCTGAACTGGTAACCTGTAAAAAAAAAAAAACAAGCATCGCCTATGGATATTTTTAAGTCCCGAAGTTTGGCGCCATTCCATGAGTGTGTGCAATATTAAAGCGTTAGGTATCTATTTACTCTGTGTAACATCATCTTTCACATTATCCATAAAAATTGGGCTAACTTTACTGTTTTGTTATTTTTTAATTCATGAAACCGTTTTTTTTTGGGCCAAAAAAAAAAGGCGTTAGAAAAATTATTGCGCAAATACCGTTGGAAATCAAATAAAAAATGACCGCCACTTTATTCCCTAAGGTGTCTGCTAAAAAAATTATATATATAATGTTTGGGGGTCCTGAGTAATTTCCCAGGAAATAAATATAATTTTTACATGGAGGAGAGAAGTGCCAGAATAGGCGCGGTATGGAAGTGGTTAAAGTGAAATAATAAAAGTTAAATATTCCTTTAAATTTCATACAGGGGGGGAGGGGGGTACACGCATGTTTCCCGTGCTTAGAACTGTCCCTGTACAAGATGTCATTTCTGAAGTGAAAAAAAAAGTAATTTAAAAGTACTCATGGCTATAAAGAATATAGTCATTGCTCATTAACCACTTAAGCCCTGGACCATATTGCTGCCTAAAGACCCAAGGTGTTTTTACAGTTCGGGACTGCGTCGCTTTAACAGACAATTGCGCGGTCGTGCGACGTGGCTCCCAAACAAAATTGGTGTCCTTTTTTCCCCACAAACAGAGCTTTCTTTTGGTGGTATTTGATCACCTCGGCGGTTTTTATTTTTTGCGCTATAAACAAAAATAGAGCGACAATTTTGAAAAAAATGCAATATTTTTTACTTTTTGCTATAATAAATATCCCCCAAAAACATATATAATTTTTTTTTCCCTCAGTTTAGGGCGATACGTATTTTTCTACCTATTTTTGGTAAAAAAAATCGCAATAAGCATTTATCGATTGGTTTGCGCAAAATTTATAGCGTTTACAAAATAGGGGATAGTTTTATTGCATTTGTATAAAAAAATTTTTTTTTACTACTAATGGCGGCGATCAGCGATTTTTTTCGTGACTGCGACATTATGGCGGACACTTCGGACAATTTTGACACATTTTTGGGACAATTGTCATTTTCACAGCAAAAAATGCATTTAAATTGCATTCTTTATTGTGAAAATGACAGTTGCAGTTTGGGAGTTAACCACAGGTGGCGCTGTAGGATTTGGTGTACACTGTGTGTGTGTTTACAACTGTAGGGGGGTGTGGCTGTAGGAATGACGTCATCGATCGAGTCTCCCTATAAAGGGAATCACTCGATCGATGCAGCGCCATAGTGAAGCACGGGGAAGCCGTGTTTACACACGGCTCTCCCCGTTCTTCAGCTCCGGGGAGCGATCGCGACTATAAACAAATAGCCGCGCCGTCGTCCCGGATCGCTCCCCGAGGGGACCCGACCGCCGCAAGTCGCGGGGGGGGGTCCCGATCGGACCCCCGACCCACGTCTAGGCAGGGACGTACAGATACGCCAATGTGCCTGTACGTGCCATTCTGCCGACGTATATGTACATGCGGCGGTCGGGAAGGGGTTAAAACTAAAAAAAAAAAATGTGTGGGGGTCCCCCAAACTAAATTACCAGGCCCTTCAGGTCTGGAATGGATATTAAGGGGAACCCCGCCTTAAAAAAAAATGGCATGGGGTCCCCCCCAAATATCCATACCAGGCCCTTCAGGTCTGGTGTGGATTTTAAGGGGAACTCCACCCCAAATTAAAAAAAAAAATGGCGTGGAGTCCCCCTAAAAATCCACACCAGACCCTTATCCGAGCACGTTAACCTGGCCGGCCACAGAAAAGAGGGGGGACAGAGTGCGGGCCCCCCTCTCCTGAACCGTACCAGGCCACATACCCTCAACATGGGGAGGATGTCCCCATGTTGATGGGGACAAGGGCCTCCTCCCCACAACCCTTGCCCGGTGGTTGTGGGGGTCTGCGGGCGGGGGGCTTATCAGAACCTGGAAGACCCCTTTAACAAAGGGGACCCCCAGATCCCGGCCCCCCCCTATGTGAAATGGTAATGGGGTACATTGTACCCCTACCATTTCACCAAAAAAAAGTGACAAAAGTGTGAAAAATGACAGTAGCCGGTTTTTGACAAATCTTTTAATAAAATCTTCTTTCCGTGGTTTTTCTTCTTCTTTCATTCGGTTTCTTCCTCTGCTTCTTTCTTGGGTCTTCTCGTCCACATCTTCTTGATCTTCTGGGCGCTGCGCTTGAAATTGAAGACCCTGCCGTGTTCCGCCCCCCTCTGACGCCACAGGTAAACTCATGTGTGGTATATGTGCGTCAGAGGGGGGCGGGGTCACATGAGCGTCACACGGCGGGAACTTCAATTGGAAGCTCGGCCGCATAGTGCGGCGGCTTCTTCTTCT
This sequence comes from Rana temporaria, assembly GCF_905171775.1. NCBI lineage: Eukaryota > Metazoa > Chordata > Amphibia > Anura > Ranidae > Rana > Rana temporaria. Next base: position 305,749,109 of record NC_053491.1, read on the forward strand.
CCGGACGGTGCGCTTGAAATTGAATTCCCCCGCCGTGTGACGCTCTGTGACCCCCTCTGACGCACATGACCTTCTAATGAGTTTACTTGTGGTGTCAGAGGGGGCGGGTCCTAGGAGCGGCACACGGCGGCTAATTCAATTTCAAGCGCTGCGTCCGGGGAAGAAAAAGATGTGGACGAGAAGGCTGACGGACGGAGAAGAAGATGATAGGAGAAGACACCAGGCAAGATGTGGACGAGAAGACCCAAGAAAGAAGCAGAGGAAGAAACCTGAATGAAAGAAGAAGAAAAACTGCGGAAAGAAGAGAATAAAAGTTTTGTCAAAAACCGGCTACTGTCATTTAACACTTTTGAATATTTTTTGGGGTGAAATGGTAGAGGTACAATGTACCCCATTACCATTTCACACAGGGGGGGGCAGGATCTGGGGTCCCCTTTTTTAAAGGGGTCTTCCAGATTCTGATAAGCCCCCCGCCCACAGACCCCCACAACCACCGGGCAAGGGTTGTGGGGATGAGGCCCTTGTCCCCATCAACATGGGGACATCCTCCCCATGTTGAGGGCATGTGGCCTGGTGCGGTTCAGGAGAGGGGGGGGGGCGCACTCTGTCCCCCCCCTCTTTTCTGCAGCCGGCCAGGTTAACGTGCTCGGATAAGGGTCTGGTGTGGATTTTTAGGGGGACTCCACGCCATTTTTTTTTTAATTTGGGGTGGAGTTCCCCTTAAAATCCACACCAGACCTGAAGGGCCTGGTATGGATATTTGCAGGGAACCCGCACGTCTTTTTTTTTTTTTTACGACGGGGTTCCCCTTAATATCCATTCCAGACCTGAAGGGCCTGGTAATTTAATTTGGGGGGACCGCCACACATTTTTTTTTTTGTTTTATGAATGAATCCTCTCTGAATTGAGAGCCGACAATTCATTATTGCCGCGTGTGAATTTTAAAGGACTTTTTTTCCTTCAGAATGTCATTTTGTGCAGGGACAGTTCTAAGTGCGGGAAAAATGCGCTATTTCACATGCTGACTTTACACCCCCCCCCTAGGTACGAAATTTAAAGGAATATTTCACTTTTACTGTTTCACTTTAAGCATTATTAATTTCACTGCTCCCCAAAAAACGTCAGTTTTAAAAAATAAAAAAAGCATTGATACAAGTCCCCTGGGGCAGGACTGAGGTCCCCAAACACTTTTTAGGACAAAACTTGCATATTATCCTTTAAAATTAACACTTTTGATTTCTCCCATAGACTTCTATAGGGAGTTCGGCGCGGCTTTACATATCACTTGCAATGCGCCGGCTGCTACGCTGGTTCATGCGCCTAATTAAGGCTTCACCCGGCGCACTAAATAAGGCATGAACCAGCGCAGCGCACAGAGAATAGTAAATCAGCCCCATAGTGTGTATGTATATCATGTAAGTGTATGCACTCCACAAAAAACAGAAGCTCCCAGGCCCTATTCAGGGCATCTCACCCCTTGCTGACCAGGGGTACCCAGGGGACTGACCTCAGAAGGAGGCTGCCCAGCGTCCGCCCTCAGCACACGGCGTGTAGTGACCCCAAGGCGCTACCAGCGCGTCTGACGCATCTGCCCACGGATCCCTCGATCTGGCCACAAACCGTGACACCTTCTGATTGAGACGGGACGCTAGAAGGTCCACGTCTAGAGTGCCCCATTTCTGGCACAGAGTCTGAAACACCTCCGGGTGTAGCGACCATTCCCCTTGGTCCAGCTTTTGGTGACTTAGATAGTCGGCTTGCCAATTCAGCACCCCCGGAATGTACACTGCCGACAGAGCTGGAACGTAGCTTTTGGCCCACCGGAGGATGTGCGCGACTTCCGTCGCCGCAGCCGAGCTTCGTGTGCCCCCCTGATGATTGACGTATGCCACGGCCGTGGCGTTGTCGGACTGGATTCTGACCGGTCGGCCTTGTAGGCCCAGAGACCACTTGGAAAGACACAGCTTGATCGCTCGGAGCTCCAGTACATTGATCGGAAGACGGGACTCCTCCTGAGTCCAACGCCCCTGGGCTGACTGGACACCCCAGACGCCCCCCCAGCCAGAGAGGCTGGTATCCGTTGTGATCACTGTCCAGTGACACGGCAGGAACGATTTTCAGTTCCTGAGTACGGGAGATGTTAGCCACCACACTAGGGAGGACTTGGTCAGTCGACTCACCGGAATCTGGTAATCCAGAGACGACGGAAGCTTGTTCCATCGTGACAGAATCTCTTTCTGTAATACTCAAGTGTGGAATTGGGCATACGGGACTGCCTCGAAAGAGGCCACCATCAGACCCAGTACTCTCATGCAAAAGCGAATCGACACCCATTTCTGGGTCACCAACCGCTGCACCGCAGAGTCTGCAGCTTCTCTGCTGGGAGGAAAACTTTTGCCTCTGAAGAATCCAGGACCAACCCCAGATACTCCAGTCGCTGAGACTGTACTAGTACTGACTTCTGTATATTCAGTAGCCAACCGAATTCCCGGAGGGTCTGACAGGTGATAGACACATCCTCTTCTAAACTCTGAGCTTGAGGAAGCTCTTAGAAAAAGGTCGTCCAGGTATCCCACGATAGCGATCCCGTGCTGCCACAGTAGGGCCAGAATCGGGGCGAGCACCTTGGTAAAAACCTGAGGTGCTGAGGCCAGGCCGAACGGGAGGGCCACAAATTGAAAGTGGTCCTCTCTGATCACAAAACGCAGAAATCTTTGGTGTTTTTCACATATGGGGATGTGCAGGTACACGTTCTTGATGTCCAGGGACGCTAGGAAATCCCCCTGATTGGAGCGCTGCTATTACTGAGCGTATCGACTCCATCCTGAATTTTTATACTTTGACAAAGCAATTGAGGGCCTTGAGGTCCAGGACTGGACAGACCCCGTCCTTCTTGGGGATTACAAACAGATTGGAGTAAAACCCCTGAAAGCGTTCCTGTGAGGGAACCGGCACAATCACTCCTCTGACCAGCAGATCCTGGACAGCCCGACAAATCCTTCAGGCGACCCGGAGGAAGCTGGAGGTTGGAGGAAAAAATCTGTTTGGCGGACAAGGGAGGAATTCTATCTTGTACCCTGAGGAAACTACTTCGCAAACCCAACGGTCGGAAAGAAGAGACCTCCAGCGAGCCGCAAAGCCGGCCCCCCACCCGCGTTGTGGGCGGGGGCAAACCTTCAAGCGGAGGCAGGCTTGTCTGCAGGCTTGTTGTACCAGGTGCGCTTTTGTCTTTCAGTGGACGTCTTGGCACCCTGAAAACGTTTTCCTGTCGCACTTAGCGAGCTAAAAGACCGCTTGGGGGTAGTAAATGATGGCCCTTACCTACGGCGTGGCTCCTTTCCCTTCCCAGACTGCGGGAGCAGAGTGCTCTTACCACTTGTGGCATCCTTTATGATGTCATCCAGGGAAGCCCCAAAAAGCCGTTCACCCTTAAAGGGTAAGTCCACCAGGGACTTCTTAGAGGACTGGTCTGCAGATCAACACTTCAGCCACACAAGGCGGCGTAGTACCACCGCGTAGGCGGAGGCCCTGGAAAGCAAGGGAAGTGTATCCAGGGCTGACTCATTTTAGACCTTGGACCAACTGGTCGGCCAGGTCAACGCAGGTCTCAGAAACCTTCTGCGCCTCCAGCTCCTGCACCAGGGACTTAGCCCATTCGGTGAGAGTCTGTGACACCAGAGCCCCGGCCAAAACTGGTCTCACTGCCGACCCCACCACTGTGAATAACGAGCGGGCCACAGCCTCAGCTCTCCTGCCTGCGGGGTCCTTAAAGGCAGGAGCCCCTTCCACAGGCAACATGGTAGCTTTGTTCAGCCTGGACACAGGGGGGTCCACTGACGGAGATACCCACTTTTTTTGGAAATCCTCCCCAAAAGGGTAAAGAACCACAAAGTGCTTTGGTACAGTAAAAGCCTTCTGCGGCCGATCCCATTCCTTGTATAACAAGCCGTCCAGATACGGAACACAAGGAAACACTTTTGTGGTGCGGGGTGGCTTGCGGAACCCAAAAGGGACTTGCATGTCTGATGCCTCCGCCAAATCCTCAAGTTTTAGAGTATCCCGCACCGCAGTAATAAGAGCTCCAACAAATTCCTTATCCTGCTTTGACCCTGAAGCAGAATCATCCTCACTGTCCGCGTGGGTTAAGTCTGCATCCTCTGACATGACAGAACTGTGGTCAAAAGCAGAAGCAGTAACTGATTCTGCGTCAGAGACATCCCCAGAAGCAGGCTCAGGGAGGGGGCGCTTTTTACCCCCGTTCTGGCCACTAGCAGCTTCCATCCTGGCAACAAATGCCTCCAGGACTGCCGTCACAGCATCCAGCGAGGCCACAGGAGCAGGGGCACTAAGGGTTAAGTCTGGCATGAGTGGGGAAGAAGCCTCACACGAGGGCCCTGGTGGTTCAGACTCCATGCTGTCCACCACAATTTTTTTTTGCCACCTTAGTTAGCAGACCCAAAACGGACCCACTGGTCACCCTCCTGGCTGACACAGAGAGCAGGGACCCCCAGGGACTCACCACCCAGGACAGGCTGTACCGCTGAGCAGAGCTGAGAAGAGTGCTGTCTGTGCTGTGTCTTTTCCCTCAGAGAGAAGCTGCGGTGTGCGCGCCGTTATTTCAGGCACTAGAGGCCAAAGAATTTTTAAAATGGCCGCCGACATGCAAAAAACAGCATGCGGGCTACAGGAAAATGGCTGCCGATGTATAGAGCTGTGGCTCCGGCAATATGGCGGCCGTACACGTGCATTACACAGTGAAACACACACACACACAGCCCAACACAGACAGAGCACCCAGTAAAACATACCAGCCCAGTACAGTAACACACACAGTACCCCCAGCAGCACAGCCCCCCTGGCAGTCGCAGAGCCCCCCCAGGTGGACCCCCACTTCACAGCCACCTCCCAGAAACGGGGAAGGAGGGAGAGAGGAAAGCAGGGCGGACCCTCAGTCGACCTCCCCAGGAATGCACCAGTCTAAATAACCCCGCCGAAGCAAGGGGACACTACTTACCCATTCTGCGACCACTGGCTAGAGGCATTCCAGACAGAACCAACGTCCACTTGCGGCATGGCTGTCGGCCCGGCACACTGTGACACAGCCATAGAGACCGGTCATATGTGCGCCCTGGAACCTGTAGTTCACCGGCCGCCCCTGGAGCAACGGGGCATGTCGTGGGCGGCCTAGTGAAAGACCAGCACACGCTCGATGGCCGAACATGGGATGACTACAAGGATTCAAAAGCCAGCCTGTCACCCAGTCGGCAGTTGATAGTAGATCCCAGGATCCAAAAAGCAGGAAAAAAAAAAATCAAGGCGAAAAAAAAAATCTCAAAAACTCCAGAGCACATGGACTCCAGAAAAAGGCCAAGCTCCCCTGACGCTAGGCAGATGAAAACTGAGGCTGGATGCTTCCAGAGAGTGGGATGTACCCGGGGGACACGCCCCCATGGGAGGTGCTGTACTGAAAAGTGTTAACACTAAAAGTGCTGTTTTTGTCTGCCTAGTCTCTCCTAGAGAAAAGGTACATAACACTAAGGTCAAAGCTGCTGTGTCCGTCCATGAACGAAAGAGAAATTTATATTTGCGTCATTCTCAAAACTTTTGGCCACGGCTGTACATACAGAGATGTGCACTTGGTCGCATCACCACTCCTTGTAGGACATTACCCACTAACGTAATGGGGACTTTTTTTAGACCTGCAAGTTTACACTCAGCACTATTTTTCTGCCCTAACTGCCGCTGCTCTCCTCTTATCTTCTTCACTGCTCCACTCCAATTGTTCTCACATCACAAGGGTTCGATTACCCATCTCACCACCGCTGCCATTGTGCTCGATTCTTGCCCTGTCTAGTTCCTCACGGCAGATACCTTCACTTCTGGCACTCACATTATTAAGTCTCATACGTGGTATAGGGATACAGTAACAGTCCAACAGGACACGAGTGTTAACTTTCCACATCATTAATACCTGTATGGGTCCATGCTTTGCCTATCACATTGGGCAAACCCCTAAGGGGGTCTCCAGGGTCTGGGAACCATAGAAATGGGCCACCGACCTTGACACTGTCTTAAGCAACATTAAAGGAGGTCCTCACTGTTAAGAGTGAATTTCGTAGGTTCGGGGACTTTAGTAATTTTAAATTAAATATGTCCAAGACTGAAGCTCTGAACATATCCCTTCCCCATACAACCCTCACCAGATTACAGGCAAATTTTTCCTTTCAGTGGAGTCCTAGGGGCATCTCTTATCTAGAGATAACGATCCCCTCCAATCTGTCGCAGCTTTATGCTCTCAATTATCTCCCTCTACTGACCCAGCTTCGGAAGGAATTGGAAGCCTGGAACTCCTCCCTAATACCTTGGTTTGGACGTATTAATACATTTAAAATTGACACACTTACTAAATTACTCTATCTGTTCCAAACCATACCCATCTCTGTCCCCAAACAATTTTTCTCTTCCCTACGCTCCATGTCCATACGTTTTGTTTGGCACCAAGGCATGTCCCGCATCCGTCACACCTTACTCACATACCCCAAGACTCGGGGCGGGGTGGGACTACCCGACTTTGAATTATACCATAGAGCTGCATTATTATACAGGGTGTTAGAATGGTTCCCTCGCCCCTTCCTTAAAGCGTCCACCATGGTGGAACAGGATTTGTCCGTTTATGATCTCCGAGCCTTGCTTTGGGGTTATGGGCATCACTTAGTTACTTTCTGATGCATCTCCATTGACAACAGCTGCCCTACAGTTGTGGTACAAGAACAAGAAGCTTTCCTTATTGTCCACTGACCCATCACCACTCACATCTCTTTTCGACCACCCTGTGTTACCTCAGGGACTGGGTTCACACATGGTGGGACCATACTCCCCTCATGCCTGGTCCATAGCGAGCTCATTTGTACACCCCGTTTCCGGCTCCCCGGTAATGCCTAGGGACCAAGGTAATTGGCTCACGGCCCTACGCATATCCTCCTTTTGCTCTGACCTTTTTTCCTCGTCCCAGATTCACAGACCCCTAACAGGTTTTGAACAGCTGTGCTCTCTCTCAGAAACGCCAAGACATTTGCTCTCCTCTATGTACACACTGCAGCACACATTGACACATGATCAACCCCCCTCTTACACAAAGAAGTGGTCCACAGATCTGGGAAAGGAACTCCATATAGCGGATTGGCAGAAATCGTACTACTTCACTCACAAGTCCTTTGTCTCCTGCTACTCCCAAAAAAAAACTTTAAGCTCCTCTCTCGATGGTACAGGGATCCTCATTCTTTACATAAAATATTCCCATCTGTGCCCCCTGTGTGTTGGAGATGCGGCTCTGTGGATGGTAGCTACCTCCATATTTGGTGGAAGTGTCCGGCCGTTCAGCCCCTTTGGTCTCAGGTTTTTGCCATATACAGCAAGTTCTATGGTCAACCCTTGACGCCTTCACCAGAAATAGCCTTACTGTCCATGTTACCTGGCTCCATAGCTTCCCAGAAGGGTACCTTGCTGCGTTTCTTTCTGTCGGCCGCAAGGCAGCTTATCCCCCAACTTTGGAAAACTACTACTAGCCCTCCCTTGTCCTTGTGGGTCTCTGTAGTCAATGACATCATGCGCATGGAGATGTTGGCCTTAGATACTGACACTTATGATAAATTTAAAACCTTGTGGCTCGATTCTACCTCTGACTCCTTAACCACTTAAGACCCCAGACCAAAATGCAGCTAAAGGACCCGGACAGGTTTTGCGATTCGCCACTGCGTCGCTTTAACAGACAATTGCGCGGTCGTGCGACGTGGCTCCCAAACAAAATAGGCGTCCTTTTCACACAAATAGAGCTTTCTTTTGGTGGTATTTGATCACCTCTGCGGTTTTTATTTTTTGCGCTATAAACAAAAATAGAGCGACAATTTTGAAAAAGAAACAATATTTTTTACTTTTTGCTATAATAAATATCCCCCAAAAATATATAAAAAAACTTTTCCTCAGTTTAGGCCGATACGTATTCTTCTACCTATTTTTGGTAAAAAAAAAAAAAACGCAATAAGCGTTTATCCGTTGGTTTGCGCAAAATTTATAGCGTTTACAAAATAGGGGATAGTTTTATTGCATTTCTTTTTTTTTACTACTTATCAGCGATTTTTTTCATGACTGCGACATTATGGCGGACACTTCGGACAATTTTGACACATTTTTGGGACCATTGTCATTTTCACAGCAAAAAATGCATTTAATGCATTGTTTACTGTGAAAATTACAGTTGCAATTTGGGAGTCAACCACAGGGGGCGCTGATGGGGTTGTGTGTGACCTCATGTGTGTTTTTTTGAACTTCAAAACCAAGTTTATTGAGGTGTAGAAAAAATAAGAGGTACATACATGGTAGGCATTTGATCAACATTGATCAATAATCAGTACGTTTTTACAGATATATATTTTACAATTCGGGTTCGCAGACCGCTTCACACCAGGACCTGTGCACATATGTTTAACATTGTCATACGTATAAAAAGAAACCCTGCACATTCCAGAAACCCAATACATGTAACAAATCGACCACGTCACCCTCCCACCACAGACGCTCTTCACCTGCCCGGAACTCATTCCGTGCATGTTTCCCCATCTTCTAACCACCTGTCCCATACACTGGAGAACTTTTGTGGGCGCCCCCTATGAATGTAGATCATCTTCCTATAGGGAAGAGTGGTGTTCACCTCCCTTTTCCAGTCCTCCAGCGTTGGGGCCCTTTCCCTCATCCATGCCTTAGCCACCACCTTTCTAGCCATAAAGAGCGATTCACAAATAAAAATATTCTGGTATTTATCTACGTCCACATCTGGGACCAGTCCCAAGAGACATAACTTCGGGTCCATACCCACCGGTGTTCCCATATTGTCATGGAGGAACTGAGTTACCTGCAGCCAGTAGGCCTGCACGTCAGGGCAGTGCCACAACAAGTGGTAGAACGAGGCCGCAGCAGCGGCACACATGGGGCAGGCAGTGCTCCGTGTGGGTTGAAATTTTGCAAGTCTCATGGGCGTCAGATATGCACGGTGAATTATATACAGCTGCGTTAGTCTGTCCGATAGTTTGGGGGATGACGTCTTCACTCCCTCTAAGATCTCTCCCCAGTCAGTGTCATCTATCTGTCTCAAGTCCTCTTCCCATTTTGCCTTTTCCGCCTGTGACACCCTGCCCACCTTTTTCAGTCGAATAGTATAATATAAATTGGATGTGAGTTTTGTTGAATCAGCCCCGAAAATGATATCCAGCACCTGCGGCCTACTCAAATCTACAACGACCTGTTCCATTTGTGTTCTAAGTGCATGCCGAAGCTGCAAATACCGGAAAATAAATTGGGGCGGAAGGGAAAATTCTTCCCTAAGGCTTGAAAAGGATTTAGGTCCTGAGTCAGTTAGGACCTGTGACAGAAAGAGTATTCCATATGCCGCCCATATCCCCGGGTCCGGTACTGTTCCTAATTCAGGTAGACTTCCGTTTCTCCACAGTGGTGTGTGAGAGTGCATATGCGTCCTGTCCAGTTTCTTAAGGGCTACATCCCAGATTTTTTGTTGGTGCGTCAGCAAATCTGCCCCAAAGTGCGTTGTCCTGCATCCCCCATGTCCCGTCCTAAATATTGCCTGTACCGGGGTATGGAGAGGGCTACCTGGCCTGTTACACACTAACGACCTATGTCTCTGCGCTTCCGACGTATTAAAATGATAGACATGGGACAGTTGCGACGCAATATAGTAATCTTGCAGATCCGGAAGGGAGCAACCCCCCTCCAATGCAGGATTTTTAAGTATGTGCCATGCCAATTTATATCGACTTGAACCCCAGACAAATGAATTTAGGATTGCTTCCATCTGTTTAAACACTTTTAGGGGTATGTACAATGGGGCGTGCCAAACCATATATAGTATTTTGGGCAGTAAAATCATTTTTACCAGATTTATTCTACCCATTACTCCCAGGGGTAGTCTGGCCCATGCTTGTGTTCGAGCTTTAATAATGGCAAATAGGGTTTCTACATTCAAGGGGACATAATCCCTGAGATTCCTGGTCACACTGACCCCTAGATATTTAATCTCCGCTACCCTCTGTAAAGGCAACTCCGGGGATGAGGCCGGCGGGGGGAACTGATCCAGTGGGAGGATACGGGACTTGTCCCAGTTAATCTTTAACCCCGAATATTTACCCGCCTCTTCTATTATAAGCAGGGCTGCCCTTAGCGACGGTCCCTGATCTGCCAGATAGAGGACAGTGTCGTCTGCGTATAATCCTATCTTTTCCCATGCATCCCCTTTTCTGAGGCCTATCACGTCTGGGCTTGCCCTAATTGCCATGGCTAGCGGCTCCGCCGCCAGAGCATACAATAGCGGCGACAGGGGGCATCCCTGTCTCGTGCCCCGCTCCAATGCAATCTGCTCCAACAGCCACCCATTTACATAGATTCTGGCCTTGGGTGTCTGGTACAAAAGCTGGACCCATTTAATGAAATTCGGGCCAAACCCTGTAGCACCGTAGGCACTCCCACAGATACAGCCACTCGACCGAGTCGAAGGCCTTGGCCGTATCCAAGAACACCACCACTCTGGTCCCCACGTTGTCATGTTGTGCCTGTACGTTCATAAACAATCGCCTGATATTCATGGCCGTATTCTTACCCGGCATAAACCCGGTCTGATCCGGGTGTATCAGAGAAAGAATCACCACATTTAACCTGGAGGCCAAAATCTTAGCCAATATCTTGATGTCGACTGGCAACAGAGATATGGGTCTGTACAATTCGGGAAATCTGTGATCCTTACCTGGTTTGGGAAGGACTATGATCTGAGCCTCCTGCATAGACAAGGGGAGGATACCTAAGTCAAAGATGGAATGGAAAACATCCCTCAACTTGGGCACCAGTATTTCGGAGTAGGTGGCATAGAACTCCAGTGGTAGGCCATCCAATCCTGGGGCCTTAGACTTGGCTAGTTGTGATATTGCGTTAGCGACATCCTGGGCGGTGATAGGGGCTTCAAGCTGCTGTACCTGCTCTGCCTTCAACTGTGGGAACTGTAGCGCATGTAGGTACGCCTGTATTTCCCTCGGTGTGTGGTGACTTTGGGAGCTATATAAGTCTCTGTAAAATCTCATGAACCTGTCCGCCACCTGTGGGGGGTCCGTGACCATCGAGCCGTCCGGCTCAGCCAGGGACACCACCACAGGTGGTCTGTCCTCCAAATGTGCCAGATATGCCAGCATCTTCCCTGCCTTTTCTCCGTGCTCTTAGACCCGCGTCTTACAAAAGAAGATGCGCTGTTTGGCTTTTTCCATATGTAGCTGTGTTACTACTCTGGCCTGCACCTTGACCTTATTTAGATTCTCTGGGGTAGGCTGTGTATTAAAGGTTTCCTCTAGCTTGCGCAACGCTTCCTCCGATTCGCACACTATTACCTGGGAGGAAAGCTTCAGTCTTTTAATTCTAGTGTCTAGCACCCTGCTCGCGTGCATTTTAAATGCATCCCACTGGGGGTTAAGTGTTGAGGGGTCCTGGTCGTCTGGGAAAAATAACTTTAACTCCCGCTCAATACTGTCATGATCTTGTAGGGCTTTCAACCAAAACGGGTTCAGTCTCCACACCCTCCTAGGGGCCTCCCCCAGCAGAGACAGCTGCATCCAGCATGGCGAATGGTCTGACAATGCTCTGGGAGCAAACCCGACCCCCCCCACCCTGGGCATCAGGGGCGTTGATACCAGGATATAATCAATACGGGACATTGTGGCGTGGCTGGTAGAATGACATGTGTATGCCCTAGTCTCTGGGTTTCTTAGTCTCCATACGTCTGTCAGGGCGAATTCCTTCACCAGGCGGCCCAGCCTGGTCAGTCTGGGCCCCCCCGGATCCCCTCCCGCCTGTGCCGGTCTGTCCAGGAATGGATCCATGGTCATGTTGAAAATCCCCCATCCACACAGCCGGAACCGTCGGGTATTTGGCCATAAATGCCAAGCCCATCGTGACGACCTCCGAGCTGTACGGGGGGGGGGGAGGGGGGTTTAGCACGCTATTAGCAACATAGGCATTCCTCCCACACGGGCATGTACAAATACATACTTCCCCTGCTGATCCGACTCCATGGATAGTAGCTCAAATGGGGTGGCCTTTGTCACTAGTAACGAAACCCCCCTAGAAAAGCTGGTATGCGTGCTGTGATACGCCCAGCCGATCCAGGGGCGCTTCAGTGCTGCCTGCAGGTGGCCTGTGACATGTGTCTCGGTCAACGCCATTATGTTAGCTTTTTGTGCTTTCAGATAGCCCAGGGCTGCAGTCCGCTTAATCTTATTTCTCATCCCCCTGACATTCCACGTTAGAAATTTAAGTGATGTCATGGTGTTACCAGGTGTATATTGTACCATCGGATCAGCAGGGTAGCATAGGAATACAACAAGCACATTAGTTCTGCATCATACGGTTTTCCCCTTCTCATTACCGCAGCATGTACATGTCCCCTTACATCTCCACACCATTCTACACATCTCATAAACCTATAAGGGTCACAACGGTGGCCCTGCCAACTCCCCTCCCCCCTCCCAGCCCATCACCTCCCCAACCTGGTGTGAGCATTTGATCCCTCAACCGAGTATCCAACACAAAATAACTTTTAATCATATCTTCCAGCAGAGAACCCTGACTGGAGGCACATATCTTCAAATCTATAGTAGACTCTACATCACAGAACCAGTTTGTTACGTGGGGGCGGTTGTTCACTGAGCAACATATGGATTCGGAGCTGGAAAAATTTAACATCCCCATGATGATAAAAAAAAGGGTGATGGGGCCCATACTCTCCGATACGAGAAACGAAAAATCCAAAAAGGGAAAACCAAAATTTAGGGCCTTGCTCCTCCCGCCCGACAGTATGTTACACTGTGTACCCTCCCCACCATTTCCAGCATGACCTCACCGGATCCATTGTTCGTCCGCATGCGTTGTGTAGAAAAATACATATAAGGACACGGTGGTATAAAAGCAGACCCCCCAACTGGGAAAGAATTGACATGTGTAAACAAGGTCTTTCACTTCTTCTTCTGTCCCCCCCCTAGTTCTGCATGCAGCTGAGTCCTCCCCATCCCTGTCACACCGTCCGCAGCATATGCCAGCAGAAGCATAAAAAAAAGGAAGGGCCCAAGGCCACGAGTCCTGGGCTGAGACAAGTATGAGGTAGATGAAGGATAAGGAGGGGGGGGGGACTCCTGAGGGAACCCGAAGAGTCAGTCAAAACTGAAGCAAAAGGAATTTTTTTTTTTAAAAACTATAAACCTTGCGCTTCTCTTCGTCTAGGCCCTAAACACTCGGGCCCCTGACATGAGAACAAATAGCCTCAGCGGCCTCCAAAGGATAGTACTCACGGTTCACCATAGCGAGCTTTAGTCTTGCCTTCCCTTGCGGTCCAGCCACGCCGCGGCTGCGGCAGGGGTATCGAAGAACTGCGCCCTTCCATCTTCCTCCACTCTGAGCCTTGCAGGGAACAGCATGGCGTACTTAAGATGAAGCACTCTCAGGCGGCGCTTCACATCCTGGTATTGCACCCGTTTCTTTTGCACCTCGTTGGAGAAGTCCGGGAACACCGCCACGTGGCCATTGCCCATCTTCATGTTCCCCTTTTCTCTCGACAGTCTCATAATTTTGTCCCTATCCCTGAAGTTCAGGAACTTGGCAATAAACGTACGGGGGGGTGCTCCTTCAGGTGGGGGTTTCGCTGGTATTCGGTGCGCCCTTTCCACCGCAAACATCACTGAGAATGCATCTCTCCCATATTCGTCTATGAGGAGATTCTCCAGGAATTCTGCCGGTTCCCTGCCCTCTCAGGAATGCCTATAAACCGCAAGTTACAGCGGCGGAGTCTGTTCTCCATTTCGTCCTGGTGGGCATGGAGCTGCCGTATCTGCTGCTGCATGTCCTCTGTGGCTTCTTGCATAGGAATCAGGACATCCTCCGCCGCGCTGATTCGGGCCTCCGTTTCTGTAACTCGCTCCCGGACCGTGGATAGGTCTTGTCTCATGAGGGAGATATCTATCTTCACCTCGTCGATCTTGGCAGTGAGTGTGCTTTGCAGCGCGGCTATGGCCTCTAACACTTTCGAAGTGTCGTCCGCATGGCGCCCTTCTCCCGGAGGTTCGTTGGCGCCATCTTTGGCCTGCTCCTCCGTGCCTGTACTTGGCTAACTTATCCGCCGCTGCGGACGACTTTTCCGGCGGGGACATCCTCCGTTCCGGTCCCGGAGACGTTTAGCTGCGTTGTGGGCTCTTTACAACCCCGGTGGCTGTCTCAGGCTGTGGATCAGGAGAGTCGGCGAGAGGAGCTCCGGCGCCCTGCTTCCTACTCCATTGCCAGTCAGGCCACGCCCCGACCTCATGTGTGTTTACAACTGTAGGGGGTGTGGCTGTAGGTGTGACATTGTGTGATCCCTTTTATAGGGATACACGATCAATCGATGACGCCGCCACAGTGAAGAACGAGTAAGCCGTGTTTACACATGTGCAGGACTTTTATGCAATTGCCTATATGCTTCAGTTTAATTCTCTCCCTGCTATTTTAATGTCTGTGTGTTATGTGTAGAAGGTGATTTCATGTGGACCCGAGTGACTCATTCCTCTGCATAACAGACTGTTGAAATGCTAATGTCCCATCACCAGCCAGCTCTCTATTCTAAAGGGTAATTGATCTATTGTGTGTGTGAAGAAGACCTGTGTTTACCCTTAAGAGATGTGTATTGTATCGTCAGGCTAAATGATTAGATAATTGGCTCATGTTAATTATTCTGATTGCTTCGGTGTAGTAATTAACTTCACTGATGTCATTATCTAAAGAAATGTGTCTTGTCAGGGTCGGCACCAGAGTGTCTATCTATAATCTGTATGGGAGCCCCAGTGTGTGAAAAGGGGGTGGAGATTTCATTGTTCTTTGATTGATGATTAGCTTGTAAACTGTATATAACTAGCAGAATGCTGCCATTAAAGAGTGTCTTGTTCCAGCATTAGGCTTTGGCTCATGTATGGATTATTCGGCGATTCCAGGGATATTCCTACTCGTGGAATATTGGGTGATTTTCTTTTATGGGAAGAAGGGAATGCTTGACGGGGATATTTTCTACTACCGTCACAACTGGTTGACAGCAGCGGGATTTTCCCTTCTACTTTCCTTTACACCAGGATTCCAAGCAGACACTGGGAACAGTGAATGGAAGGCTGGTACACCCGGCTTAAAAGAAATACACTGAAAGAACTACTGGAAGTTCGTGGAAGGATTGCTAGCAACAAAACCAAACGGGTCATCATAGCAGAATTAATGGAGCTAGACCAGGAGAACTTGGTTGCAGCAACGCCAGCAGTACAAGAGATGGAGACACCAGTGATGCAGGAGGAGGAATCACCAGCCAACAAGGTAATGAGAGAGAAGCTAGCATGGTTCGGTCCGAACCCAACGGTGGATGTGGTGCTGAAAGTGATGGACCTGTTAGTGAAGGAGGCTAAACACATAAGAGACGCAGAGCTACAGTTAAAACTGGCAGCAGTCCAACAAGCAGCCGCACATTCTCCAAACAGTTAGTACAGCACAGCAGACACAAGGAAGATTCCGTTTAGCGCTTTTAAAGCTTTTGATGAAAAAGACTGTGAAATTGATAACTACCTGGCAGATTTTGAGCGACAATGTAACCTGCACCGAATAGCTAGAGGAGAGTGGGTTTCAATATTGTCAGGCAAAGCTTCTGATGCTTTCCGGACCGTGCCAGAGCAGGAGATCCATAGCTACGCCAGGGTTAAAGAAGTGCTCCTGGCTCGTTATGCAGTAACCCCAGAGTCCTACCGACAAAAGTTCAGGGACTCACGCAAAACCACGAAAGACTCTTACGCGGAATGGGCATGCCAGTTGTCCCTGTCGGCCTCTAACTGGGTTAACAGCAGCCAGGCCACCACCGCAGAGGACATTTTGCAACTAATGCTCCTGGAGCAATTTTACAATCACATCCAGATGGATGTCAAAGACTGGGTGAGAGATCGCAAGCCCATGACTCTACCAGAGGCCGCTAAGTTGGCGGATGAATATGCGGATACTCGCAAGACGAACCAGGTCACACCACGGGTACAACCTCCACGACCAACGGTGCCCTCACACCCACCAGCCGCTAGATACCAACCTCCTAACAGACCGGTGACATCTAGCCCTCGCTATCCACGCCAGGAGGACAACGAACAACGCTGCTTCCGGTGCAAACAGCTGGGTCACTTCAAGCAGAATTGCCCCATGGATGACAACACCAGGTCAAATTGGTCTCGACCTGGGTACCGCCCACCAGCAGCAGCCCATTGTGTAGACTCGGCTTGGGATCCCCAGGAGCTGGGTCAGGAAGAACCATTGGGCACCCTTTACGAAGCCCTCATGGTACAATCTGTTATTAAGGACAACAGGAAACACCATTGTCAGCTGGTCATGGGTAACGGAAAAACCGCCCGGGGATTAAGAGACAGCCGGGTGGGCAACAGCCATGAGCCGGAGGGGCCCTGGAGGGAGCTGGGCAGAAAGAGGCACCGTCGGCTACCCTCCAAGAAGAAGAGGTCCTGGAAGCCGTATAACAAGCTGACCTGGGAGGAGAAGAAGCGACTGGAGGAGAGGGAGTCGCAGCGGGCGTCCAAGATTCGGGCCGAGATGTTTGCCAAGGGCCAACCGGTGGCCCCTTACAACACCACCCAGTTCCTGATGGAGGACCACGGCTTGAAGGAGCCCGACCTGTGCCCACCGCCAAAACGGGCCCCCGCTGCCCTGCCACCCATCCACCTTGACAGCACGGAGGACGACGAGGAGGACAGCACGGGCAGCGACGACGACGACGGCACCAAGTTCCTGCAGACGGACTTCTCCGAGACCTACGAGAAGTACCACGTGGAGAGCCTGCAGGACATGAGCAACCAGGAGCTGATCCGTGAGTACATGGAGCTGGAGAAGTGCATAAGCCGCATGGAGGAGGAGAACAACCGCCTGAGGTCACAGCAGGCCAACCCCCCCAGGCTCCATGAACTGGAGATGGAGCTGGAGAAGCTCAAAGAGAACCGGCGGCTGCGGAGGGAGCAGGTGGTGGCTGACCCTATGGGGCACTGATCCAACCCCCCCCCGGACTCTGAGCACCAGTGCTACAGCATTTCAACAAATATAAATTTTTCTTTTTATGAATCTCCTGTGATTGTCACTTCAGAGCCATAACCTGTCCCCTCCCATAGCACGACACCTAGACGGCGGCGCACAGACCCATCCGCTGTCTTCACACTGACTTCTGGTGACTCTGCAGATCGAACAAAGACTTGGGGACTGACCGGCGTGTGATCCGACGACCCGGTGGCATACCTGAGTCGGAAGCTGTTGCCAAGGGAGGTCAGTTACGCCACCATTGAAAAAGAGTGTTTGGCCTTGGTATGGGCACTCAAAAAGCTCACACCTTACCTTTATGGCCGGGCTTTCACTCTCATCACCGATCACAACCCCTTGGTGTGGCTTAACTGGGTTTCAGGGGACAACGCCCGTTTGCTACGCTGGAGCTTGGCCTTACAGCCCTATGACTTTACGATTTATTATCGCTCAGGCAAGCAAAACGGGAATGCCGATGGATTGTCACGCCAAACGGAGTTAACCTCGGACTAAAAGCTCTGAACCCGTCAACCCTACTGGACCAGGAAAGGTCCAACCGAGTTGCCGGAGCAGGGAGAAAAAGGGGGGCCATTGTGAAGGACTTTTATGCAATTGCCTATATGCTTCAGTTTAATTCTTTCCCTGCTATTTTAATGTCTGTGTGTTATGTGTAGAAGGTGATTTCATGTGGACCCGAGTGACTCATTCCACTGCATAACAGACTGTTGAAATGCTAATGTCCCATCACCAGCCAGCTCTCTATTCTAAAGGGTAATTGATCTATTGTGTGTGTAAAGAAGACCTGTGTTTACCCTTAAGAGATGTGTATTGTATCGTCAGGCTAAATGATTAGATAATTGGCTCATGTTAATTATTCTGATTGCTTCGTTGTAGTAATTAACTTCACTGATGTCATTATCTAAAGAAATGTGTCTTGTCAGGGTCGGCACCAGAGTGTCTACCTATAATCTGTATGGGAGCCCCAGTGTGTGAAAAGGGGGTGGAGATTTCATTGTTCTTTGATTGATGATTAGCTTGTAAACTGTATATAACTAGCAGAATGCTGCCATTAAAGAGTGTCTTGTTCCAGCATTAAGTTTTGGCTCATGTATGGATTATTCGGCGATTCCAGGGATATTCCTACTCGTGGAATATTGGGTGATTTTCTTTTATGGGAAGAAGGGAATGCTTGACGGGGATATTTTCTACTACCGTCACAACACACGGCTCTCCCCATTCTTCAGCTCTGGGGACCGATCGCGGGACTCCAGCGGCGATCGGGTCCCGGGTGCGCACCTGCGACTGGACAATAGCACAGCACGTACCTGTACGTGCATGTGCCCAGCCGTGCCATTCTGCCGACGTAAATGTGCAGGAGGCGGTCCTTAAGTGGTTAAAGGCATTGCTAACACCTCGAGATCAGCCCTAATCCTCAATTCATGTATACTTTACTCAGATGACGCGTCATGACCCGCTCGGTTCTTCCTTCTCTCCCCCCCACCCATCTTTTTCTCCCTCTTCTCTCCTTTTGTTTTTTCCCTTTTTTCTTCCTTCTCCCTCTCCTTCCTTACTGTTTCTCCTCTTCTCTTTCCTAATGATCAGATGTTGTTCTACTGATTTATACTTCATCAGCCCTCCTTGTTTTTCCATATCACACATTGTTAGCCACCCGACATGGGGGGCAAATTTGTTGGACTCGTGTTGGGCTTATGCTGTACAGTGTCTTAGATAACATGTATTGCCATGTACATTCCTATATTGTAGACATCTGATGGTTATATGTATTGTATCAATCTGTTGAAAAGCAATAAATACATATTTACTCTTAACCACTTCCCGCCCGGCCTATAGCCGATTTACGTCCGGGAAGTGGTTCTGAAATCCTGACAGGACGTTCCAGAACGTCCTGCAGGATTTCATGGCGCGCAGCGCGGCGATCGGTGATGCGGGGTGTCAGTCTGACACCCTGCATCTCCGATCTCGGTAAAGAGCCTCCGGCGGAGACTCTTTACCACATGATCAGCCATGTCCAATGACGGCTGATCACGATGTAAACAGGAAGAGCCGTTGATGGCTCTTCCTCACTCGCGTCTGACAGACGCGAGTAGAGGAGAGCCGATCGGCGGCTCTCCTGACAGGGGGGGTTCGCGCTGATTGTTTATCAGCGCAGCCCCCCCTCGGATCGCCACACTGGACCACCAGGGTGGGCAAAAAAAAAAAAGCCTGCAAAAAAAATGTCTGATCAAAAAAATAAAAAAGATGCCAATCAGTGCCCACAAATGGGCACTGACTGGCAACCTGGGAAAATCAGTGCCACCCAACAGTGTCCATCAGTGCCACCCCACAGTGCCCATCCATGCCCAGTGCCCACCTATGCCACCCATAAGTATCCATCAGTGCCCATCTGTGCCGCCTATGAGTGCCCAGTGCCGCCTATGTGTGCCCATCAGTGCCGCCTATGTGTGCCCATCAGTGCTGCCTATGTGTGCCCATCAGTGCCGCCTATGTGTGCCCATCAGTGCCCCCTATGAGTGCCCATCAGTGCCGCATACCAGCGCCGCCAATCAGTGCCACCTCATCTGTGCCCGTTAGTACTACCTCATCGATGTCCATCAGTGCCATCTCATCGGTGCCCATAATTGAAAGAGAAAAACTTATTTACAAAAAAATTAACAGAAAAAAATAAAAACGTAATTTTTACGGTGGGATCAAAGGCTTGTGGAGAGAGATCTCACTCACCTTTCCCGGACATGCCAAAAGAAACATTTTAATAGTAATTTGTCTGGAGAGGAATTTGAAGCTTTGAAAGTTTTGGGTGATGACAAAAATATTGTTATACGTAATTCTGATAAGGGAGGCACTGTGGTCATTTTGGATGCTTGCACTTATAGCAATGAGGCCCTTAGACAGCTATCAGACACTGACACATATCTCTCCCTAAAATCAGACCCAACCATCCCCTTCACCAAGGAGCTCAACACACTCTTAGATCGGGCTGTACATACAGGTATTTTTTCCACCAAAGAACGAGATTTGTTTATTCCCACTTGCCCGGTAATGCCAATATTTCACCATTTACCCAAGATCCACAAGGGGTTTTGTCCACTCGTTGGCAGACCCATTGTGGCTGGCATCGGCTCACTAAACGAGCGACTGGGTGACTGGGTGGATAGCCAACTGCAACCCCTTGTCCTGGGTCTCCCTGGGTACCTTCGGGACACTAAGGATCTCCTTATCAAACTCCAAGATTTCACATGGACAGCCAATCATAGGTGGATTAGCTGTGATGTAACTAGTCTATTCATGCATCCCACACTATTTGGGCATCGAAGCAGTGCACACTTTTCTTAGAGATTCAGGCAAGTTTTCTTTAGTACTACAGGAATTCATATGCCAAGCATTAGAGTACCTGCTGTCACACAACTTCTTCATGTTTGATGGGGGTTACTACCTTCAGAAATGCGGGGCCTCTATGGGGGCCAAATTCTCGCCCTCACTCGCCAACCTATATATGGGCTGGTGGGAGAGGTCCCGCATTTTTGAATGTGGTAGCCCCCGTCGCCTGGATACCGCCTTCTATTGTCGTTACATAGATGACCTGCTGTTCATTATTAATGACAGCAGTATTGACTTACATGATTGGTTGTCCTATTTGAACGATAATTGTTTGAATCTAAAATTCACGGGTGATCTACAAAACACCTCCATTGAATATTTGGATGTGAGACTCACAGGTACCGATGGTGGCATCACCTCCAATTTGTACCGCAAAAAGACTGCAGGCAATTCCTTGTTACGGGCGGACTCTGCACATCCTAATCATACCATTAATGCGGTCTCCTACGGTCAATTTTTGAGACTTAGGCGCTTGTGCAGCAATCCCCACCAAGAGATACGCTCCTGAGCAACATTTACACTAATAAGACGTTGGGCACCCCTCATTGTGATGTCCCAGTCTTTTCTACACCGTTCAGCTCAGAGTTCAATCAAATCAAATCTATTGTCAACAAATACTTACCCATACTGTACGGAGACCCCGCCTACCAACACATTTTGGAAAGGGGTGTCAAAACAGTTTCCCGCCGAGCTCCCAGCCTAGGCAGCAGATTGTCCCCCAGCCTTTTTTCCAGTCAGCACACTGGTGCCAACTGGCTTCAGTTTCAGGGAACCTTTAAATGTGGCATGAATGGGTGTCGATATTGCAAATTGATTAAAACAGGGTCACTTGTTCACTCCTACTCTAGTGACAAGAGTTTCCCTATTAAACATTTCATTAATTGCAATACAAAATTTGTCATCTACGTGGTCGCGTGCAGTACCTGCAATTTACAGTATGTGGGTCGCACCACGCGCAGGCTGAAGGATAGATTGCGCGACCACCTATATGATATTTCAAAAAACCATGACACCAATGTAGCCAAACATTGGAATGCAGTGCATTCCAAGGACCTGTCCTCTCTCACCGTTCAAGGTGTTGACAAAATTCTCACGCCCATCAGAGGGGGAGACAGGTTCAAGATTGTCTGTAAAAGGGAGGTGTTCTGGATATTCTCGCTTCATACGAGAATTCCCAGAGGACTCAACTTTGAGTGGGATGTTTCCCACTATTATGATTAATCTGCCTTTTTGATTTTGGTGACTGCTTTTTTCTTACTTTCTTCTTACTTTTTTTTTGTTTTTTTTTACCTCCCATTTCCCCCCCTCTTTTTTTACCTCCCCTTATTTTTTATTTTTTTTCTCCTCCTTTTTTTCTCTTCCTTTACCTCCCATTCCCCCCCCCTCTTTTTTTACCTCCCTTTTTTTTTCTCTTCCTTGTTTTTACCTCCCATTTCCCCCCCCCTCTTTTTTTTACCTCCCCCTTTTTTTTCTTCCTTGTTTTTACCTCCCATTCCCCCCTCTTTTTTTACCTCCCTTTTTTTTTCTCTTCCTTGTTTTTACCTCCCATTTCCCCCCCCTCTTTTTTTTTACCTCCCCCTTTTTTTCTCTTCCTTGTTTTTACCTCCCATTCCCCCCCCCTCTTTTTTTACCTCCCTTTTTTTTTTTCTCTCTTCCTTGTTTCACCCACCCATTTCTCATATTTTGCGATCTGGACTCGTATTTTCTTTGATGCACATCTGTGCATACCATGTGTGTTGGTATGTCTCCTCCAGCAGCATGCACATAATTATGTATGCGTGAGATGGATAGACACCACACACATGTCTTTGATCTACCAATATACTTGTCTTATTCTTACAATTCTTACATATAATAACTGTGTGTGAACATGTTCATATGTGCACGTGCTCATCTATTTATATGATGCCTTATACATGATAAGGTCTATGTGGTCTTTACAGACACCACTAGATCTCACACACTAATTTTTCACCATCTTCGACAAGTATATATTCTCAGGTCCTCATCTCTTGATATGTCCCACTTCATTGCTTATATATATTCTCTCAGGTATACTTTGTCTCTATATGTGTCCATATAGCCCATTTTTTACACTTTGAGGCTTTTTGCATGAACACTTATAGAGCCTGTATATTGTCCCCTGGTTTGAGGCTTCTGCTTTATTAAACCTTTTTACTTTGTTTTACCCACAAATATAAAATTATATATAAACAAGATTTTAATTTTTGAATACTCATGGCAATCCCATCAGTTTCAGGGTTTTAAGATATTTTACTCTTCCCAACAAAACCTTTTATGCAAACCATACATATTCCCCGTGCCGTAACATAACAGCCTTATTGGTTTTATTTTTACTAGCTTGCACAACCGAATAATCATCTCTATTGAGATACACATAAGCATATCTGTGGGATGTTACACTGCTACAGTGATATAAATTGTTTCAAACCCTGTTACTTTTTGCTTTATTATTATTGACTTTTTACTGTGTTTTTCACTATTTCATACACAATATCAAATATGTATACCACCATTGGTTGGACTCATACTTCTTATGTTCATCATCACGGTGCATTCTTTACTACATTTTCATTATGCCTACACATTGTAGGCATCTCACTTATTAGTTCTTTCAAACGATACTGTCGGTCACTTCGAACTAACTTGTTATTTGTTTTCCGACCATAAAACATATCACAGGACACACTTCATTCACCACATGTATATATATTTTATTTACCGGTAATTAGCCACACGCTCTGTGCTGGGAATCCTCCCGCACATATCATTGCTTTGATATTGTTCTCTCTTCTTGGAACTTTTCATTGGTTATATATACACAGACGTTTTATTTCCATTTCTCATGCCCACCGCCATCACAGTAGTTCAGTCTTTTTTACTTCTTTTTTTTCACGATGTACCCCAATGCTCATTTACTTGGTGGTCTTTATGACCACGATTACTATCACCACTGTCATTTTTTGACACGCATTGAATACAGCTATACTTTTCACATTCACTGCATCATTGCATATACTTTGACACTTCCCATGGTCTTTATGGTTTACACACATCACTGTTCATCACCTTTACTTCTGTTTATTTTACTTTACTTTATTTCTATACAGGTGTACCATATTTTGACTTTTTATCTAATATGCAACCTCACTTGCAGGGTTTATTAATAGGTTGTCGGCCTTCTTGTGGTTTTGTGTGTTCATATTCACTTTTATGCCCTTCATCTATATATATATATATAATCCTTTTTTATATATGTTACATATATTGTATCTTGTTTGTTTATGAGCTTTACATCTTGCACATATGTTTTGGACATTGGGTTTTTCTTTTCTTTCCCTCCCCCCCTGCATGTGGTTTGCATCCAGCTAATTACTGGAGCTAATCAGAGGCTGGGTGGGACCTGGAAAGTTTACACACTCATATGTATATATTGAGAATTTTGTATTTCATTTGTAGCTATGACCAAGCATTAGTTGTTAATGCGAAACGCGTCAGCTGTCTATCCCACTGTATGCTGTTGTGTGCTGTGCATTTTTTCCTTTTTACAATAAAGAGCACGTCTTTTTTCAACAAGACTTTTTGGAGTGCGGCTGTCCATCCATTCTCCCACCTGCTTAATTCTATGCATTGCCAGCACCCGTGTGATTCCTGAGTGGACATTGATTACCTGCCTGTGCTCACCTGGAGCGGCGGTCTCCCTACCTATCGTTGCTTCTTGGATTTTGCATCCTTTTGACTGCCTGCTTGGTGTGCACTGATCGGCTTGTCCTCTCTCCCGGTTATTCTCCGGATCTACATTGTGGAACCACAGCTCATTTATGGAAGACAACATGCCTGCTACAACAGCAACAGAACCGGGTTACAGCAGAACCCTCAAATCCCCTCTGGACAACCCCCTGAGATCACAGCCATTAACATCCACTTCCACGTCTAACATTGGTGAGGACAATCATGTTCCCTTGTTATCTATGTTCAGGAAGTTGGAGTCTCTTATGGCTAAAGAAATTAAATCCTACTGGGACACCCATTTCCTCTCTGAATACACCACTCTGGCCCAAATACCACGGGGCTTGAGAATTAAGAAATTCCCCTTGTCCGAATTGTTTGATGACACCTTGAAAGAGGAATGGACTAACACACTCAGCATTTGCTCCCTGAAGTTGATGGACATTCTTGTAAGATCTAACCAAAAATCTATTGATAAACTACAAATGGATATGGCTTCCCTACAGAAGGAACTCACACCCCTCCAGTCTCACACAGAGTTCTCCACCCTCGATGGAAACCTTAATAAAAGGCTTGATAAACTGGAAAAATCAGTCATAGACACCAAGAGAGGGAAAATGAACAGAGACAACACTGATTATGAGAGCGGCAGAGTGTATGTGTGGAAGAAATCCTCCTTTCAGACCAACCGGCCACGAAGGAACCGCAAGAAAACAGTTGGCTTTTCTGATCCCGAGTCTGAATTCGCCTATGACACTCTGGGCACCACGGGATCCGATTCGTCACCAGAGCGCACCATCATGCCGGCCATACGTCCTTCTCAAATGGACACCCGCAATTATTCACACCCTCATGTGTCCGACAAATCGGCCAAGAAGAAAAATCACCCTTCAAGAAAACACGAAGGGGCAAGCGACACAAAAGCTCTAAAGCCCCACTACACTCTTCGAGGCCGACTGAAGGAATAGTCTCCAATGTCCTCAATCTATCGAGCAGAACTTTTACACCAGCGGAAACCATTTTACTTTCAAAGGGATTGAACTTTTGTCCCACCACTCATTTTAATCTTTTTGGAACCATATTGGATGTGAATAAACTTTCCCGGACTCTCACTCTGAAAAAACATTTTCACACATCTGCTTCTGAAAATACAGCTTCTGTTTCTCCTGGCAGTTTGATCCCTGGTGAGTGCGAATCTTTCCCTGTTTTATTCCCAGAGGTCTGCGCTTTCCAAGACCTGATAGATTTGGCATCTGAGTCTGATCCCTCTCCCATCGATCCCACCGATCGCATTAACCATATTCCTTTTAAATTGCGTTCTGAGATTTATCCGGTGGGATCGAGGGGAAAGGATCTGGACCTCTTACAAAGGCTTGTGGAGAGAGATCTCACTCACCTTTCCCGGACATGCCAAAAGAAACATTTTAATAGTAATTTGTCTGGAGAGGAATTTAAAGCTTTGAAAGTTTTGGGTGATGACAAAAATATTGTTATACGTAATTCTGATAAGGGAGGCACTGTGGTCATTTTGGATGCTTGCACTTATAGTAATGAGGCCCTTAGACAGCTATCAGACACTGACACATATCTCTCCCTAAAATAAGACCCAACCATCCCCTTCACCAAGGAGCTCAACACACTCTTGATCGGGCTGTACATACAGGTATTTTTTCCACCAAAGAACGAGATTTGTTTATTCCCACTTGCCAATATTTCACCATTTGCCCAAGATCCACAAGGGGTTCTGTCCACTCGTTGGCAGACCCATTGTGGCTGGCATCGGCTCACTAAACGACTGGGTGACTGGGTGGATAGCCAACTGCAACCCCTTGTCCTGGGTCTCCCTGGGTACCTTCGGGACACTAAGGATCTCCTTATCAAACTCCAAGATTTCACATGGACAGCCAATCATAGGTGGATTAGCTGTGATGTAACTAGTCTCTATTCATGCATCCCACACCATTTGGGCATCGAAGCGGTACACACTTTTCTTAGAGATTCAGGCAAGTTTTCTTTAGTACTACAGGAATTCATATGCCAAGCATTAGAGTACCTGCTGTCACACAACTTCTTCATGTTTGATGGGGGTTACTACCTTCAGAAATGCGGGGCCTCTATGGGGGCCAAATTCTCGCCCTCACTCGCCAACCTATATATGGGCTGGTGGGAGAGGTCCCGCATTTTTGAATGTGGTAGCCCCCGTCGCCTGGATACCGCCTTCTATTGTCGTTACATAGATGACCTGCTGTTCATTATTAATGACAGCAGTATTGACTTACATGATTGGTTGTCCTATTTGAACGATAATTGTTTGAATCTAAAATTCACGGGTGATCTACAAAACACCTCCATTGAATATATGGATGTGAGACTCACAGGTACCAATTTGTACCGCAAAAAGACTCTGCACATCCTAATCATACCATTAATGCGGTCCCCTACGGTCAATTTTTGAGACTTAGGCGCTTGTGCAGCAATCCCCATGACTTCTCTGTGGAAGCCCAAGCTATGTCCAACAGATTTTTGGAAAGGGGATACCCCATTAAAACTGTCAATAGGGCTCTGGCCAGAACCAGCGCAATACCAAGAGATACGCTCCTGAGCAACATTTACACTAATAAGACGTTGGGCACCCCTCATTGTGATGTCCCAGTCTTTTCTACACCGTTCAGCTCAGAGTTCAATCAAATCAAATCTATTGTCAACAAATACTTACCCATACTGTACGGAGACACCGCCTACCAACACATTTTGGAAAGGGGTGTCAAAACAGTTTCCCGCCAAGCTCCCAGCCTAGGCAGCAGATTGTCCCCCAGCCTTTTTTCCAGTCAGCACACTGGTGCCAACTGGCTTCAGTTCCAGGGAACCTTTAAATGTGGCATGAATGGGTGTCGATATTGCAAATTGATTAAAACAGGGTCACTTGTTCACTCCTACTCTAGTGACAAGAGTTTCCCTATTAAACATTTCATTAATTGCAATACAAAATTTGTCATCTACGTGGTCGCGTGCAGTACCTGCAATTTACCGTATGTGGGTCGCACCACGCGCAGGCTAAAGGATAGATTGCGCGAGCACCTATATGATATTTAAAAAAACCATGACACCAATGTAGCCAAACATTGGATTGCAGTGCATTCCAAGGACCTGTCCTCTCTCACCGTTCAAGGTGTTGACAAAATTCTCACGCCCATCAGAGGGGGAGACAGGTTCAAGATTGTCTGTAAAAGGGAGGTGTTCTGGATATTCTCGCTTCATACGAGAATTCCCAGAGGACTCAACTTTGAGTGGGATGTTTCCCACTATTATGATTAATCTGCCTTTTTGATTTTGGTGACTGCTTTTTTCTTACTTTCTTCTTACTTTTTTTTTTACCTCCCATTCCCACCCCCCTCTTTTTTTACCTCCCCTTATTTTTGTTTTGTTTTTTTCTCTTCCTTGTTTTTACCTCCCATTCCCCCCCCCCCCTTATTTTTTACCTCCCTTTTTTTTTCTCTTCCTTGTTTTTACCTCCCATTTCCCCCCCCTCTTTTTTTACCTCCCCTTTTTTTTCTCTTCCTTGTTTTTACCTCCCATTCCCCCCCTCTTTTTTTACCTCCCTTTTTTTTTCGCTTCCTTGTTTTTACCTCCTATTCCCCCCCCCCTCTTTTTTTACCTCCCTTTTTTTTTCCTCTTCCTTGTTTCACCCACCCATTTCTCATATTTTGCGATCTGGACTTGTATTTTCTTTGATGTACATCTGTGCATACCATGTGTGTTGGTATGTCTCCTCCAGCAGCACGCACATAATTATGTATGCGTGAGGTGGATAGACACCACACACATGTCTTTGATCTACCAATATACTTGTCTTATTCTTACAATTCTTACATATAATAACTGTGTGTGAACATGTTCATATTGTAGTGATCTAATTTATAGTGTCCAACACAGAACCATAAGATCCAATGTACTGAAGTCAGAGAGTAAATATCTTAGATGTTTAGTATAATGACCATAAATTACGTTGTTCCGCAGCAACTCACACCAGGTTCTCCAGAGAACGCTTTTAATGGATCTTCCAATAACATACAAAATCCAAATTCCACAGATGATACAAGAGTCCAACAAAGTAATGTAGTGTCAAAGTCTCATCTTAGAGAATACATGTTCTGATCCCTTCTAGATCTGTGCCTTCACATGTTCATGCAGAGAATACGTGGTGGTATATTCTCTAACTGATAACCAGAAATTCCCAACATTATATATTGTTTCTTTTGAATAGCTGAGCAATTTGATTGGTTGTCTCTTAATTGAAAGACAGCAGGACATATTTACCTGCCACTCTTAAAAGACAGGATGTGACTTCAGCCGAAGTCACTAATTAGTATGCATCCTTGCATACTAATAAGCCCCCCTCTAATAAGTAATTAGATTGGTCATCTTTTATTTGAAGGGCAGGGAATCCTGCAACAGGTAAATGATTCAGCCGAAGTCACTAATTAGTATGCATCCTTGCATACTAATAAGCCCCCCTCTGGTTATCAGTTAGAGAATATACCCCCACGTATTCTCTGCATGAACATGTGAAGGCACAGATCTAGAAGGGATCAGAACATGTATTCTCTAAGATGAGACTTTGACACTACATTACTTTGTTGGACTCTTGTATCATCTGTGGAATTTGGATTTTGTATGTTATTGGAAGATCCATTAAATGCGTTCTCTGGAGAACCTGGTGTGAGTTGCTGCGGAACAACGTAATTTATGGTCATTATACTAAACATCTAAGATATTAATTATCTGACCGGAGTACTGGACACTATACATGATCACTACATTTATTGGATATATTAGATCACTACATTGGTGCCGTTCAAGTGACCAGAAGCGCATTTTCAGGACTTAGTAACAGAAGCCAGTGATGACAACCATTCCTGATGAAGAACCAAGAGTCTGATCTACAAAATTTAACAAGTTTGAAAGCCTAGAATTATTTTCTGGAGACTGGATCTCACAATCTGTGAGGTGACAGAAGACCGTGAGGACCCAGGAAGGAAGTTCCAAGAAACCTAACAATTGGTAAGTGTGCCTTATTCATTATTATTATATTTTTTTAAATAGTTTTTTTCTTCTTCTCTCTCATTGTTTTTTTTTTTTACAATGGCTTTGGCTTCGTCTGGTGGTGACAATAGCCCTAAAGTAGAGAATGTGAATATATGGCTGTTAAATTATATAAAAAGTCATGGGGGGCCTTATGAGATTCCCCAAGAATGTAGACAGTCATGGGATTTAATGAAATGTTTTTTATCTGATAGTGTCTTTGATAAGAAAACAAAAGAAAAGAAACGTAAGGGTATCATTATTCAGGGACTACTGTCTTGTTGTACAGAATTAATAGAGGAGATTAAAGGGAAAAAGCAGAAAATCCTAGAACATACTCAGAGCTATGAGGTTATGGAAAAAGGGTTGAATGAGAGGATGTCAGATCTCAGGTTACATGGCATCACTACTGGGGAGGCACTGATTGAGAAGGCAAAATTTTGTGATGATTTAAGTCGGGTAAATGAGGAATTGTCAGTGAAAATACAAATTGTTGAGAAACAGTTGGAGGAGTGTAAACATGCTGCGAACATTACTTTTGATAAATTGGCAGAAAAATCAAGTTACACGCATCAAAATGATACTCCTAAAATACAGCTTGATACCAAAGATTATAAGCCAATATATCCCTGGGGTGAGTTACATGCAGCCCCTTGCATACCAGCAGCTCCTACCACTACAACAACTGTATTGAACACTGACGATACAAGTGAAATTAAGTTGGTCACAAAACAATTAAAGCCACAGGAGATGGAAGCTATTATAAGAGAGGTAGGTCAGGTACCCCGCTATGATGTAAATAGGTTCATGAAATGGCTTTGTGATTTGCAGAGAGTCAGAGACACATACAACTTGAATGTGGAGGACCTAGCTAGAATTTTGCAGAAAAGTGTAGGCAATGGATTGTGGGCACAGATCTTGCAAAATTGTGGCCAGCGTCATAAAACTAAGGATGTTTTAAGGGAATTATTGAAAGCATTGTATGGTGTGACAACAAATGTGTCCTTGTCAGGAAAAATTAAGCAAATGAAGAATGAATGCCCGTATGAACTTGCAGATAGAATTAGCAGTGTGATGGAATATGTGATGACTGGGAATCCTGGTTTTGAACGTGGTGGTCTGGTTCATAGGTCAATGTTATTGGAAGCAGTGGATGATGATGTCAGGGAAGGCATTTTATCTGTTACACCTGATCCTAGTGATTATAATGATATTTTGTTAAGAGCGGATAATTTGTGGAGGAGAAGGTGTCGAGAAGACAGTCTTGCGGTTGATGCAGCTAGAGTTTTTAGAGTCGAGGGACAGCAAAATAGAGAGGACTATGGGTCATGGAGAGGAAGATCTTATAACAATACAGGTAGTTATAGAAGGCCAGAACCCAGAGAGAAGCCTAGTAAACAGCCTCGGGTGCCGTTTAGTGAAATGAGAAGTGAGAGAGATCGTTTGCAGGAGGAGCTATACAAGATAAAGGAAGAAATGGAAAGAATAAAAGCAGGAGGGGTCAAGGTAGCAGCAATAGGAATGGAAAGTGCTGTGTCACCTTCTACCAGTCATCGTTAGGGGTTCCGAGCCCCCCACGCCCCTTCCTGCCGATTTTTAACTGATTTAAAGTTAGATTCCTGGGGGCGGCCCACTGTTGATGTAACATTAGGGGGAACTCGGGTAACCGCGTTGCTCGATAGTGGAGCAGCGATTAGTTTTGGTAAATCTGTTGTCCCTGGAAATGAGAAAATTAGAATAACAGGTGTCACTGGACATTCCATCGAAGCTCCTTGTGCGTGGTGTGGAAATGCAAATAGGGGGAGAGAAGTGGAAGTGTGACGTTGTTTGTCAGAATCAGGACATAATTGGTGCTGATGTCTGTGTACAGCAGGGTCTGGTGGTTGATCTTGCAAACATGAAGTTGTGGATGATGCCTGGAAATGATGGATTGGGTCATGTGTGGCATCCTCCCATGGAATTGGTGACAGCAGCAGTAAAACCCGTCGGTGTGTTACATGGAGATTGGGATCCCTGTTGGGATAGTCTGATGTGTGAATTTGATGACATAATGGCTAAGCATAAACAAGATTGTGGTAGGATGAATACAATGATTTTATTGGAAGGATTTGATCCCGCTCCTCTCAAACAATACCCTGTTCCAAAAGACGCCATTAAACCTATAACAGAGGCTATAAAACAATTGGAGGCGCAAGGTACATTAAAAAGGGGTGCATCAACATGCAATTCACCAGCCTGGCCAGTCATCAAACCTGATGGGTCAATCAGACTGACGATAGATTACCGTGCCTTAAACAAATATGCTAAAAGTATGGCTCCTGTGGTAGCAGCTTACCCTGAAATGATTGCCAAATTAACACCAGAAATGATATGGTTCACGGTCATTGATATCAGTAACAGTTATTGGAATTTACCCCTTGACCCAACGTGTCAATACAAAACAGCCTTCAGCTGGGCGGGCTTTCAATATTATTGGACAGTTCTTCCGCAAGGGTACAAAGACAGTGCAGCAATATTTCACTCACATATGAAAGAAGTGATTGATAAGTTTTCAAAACCTGAAAGAGTAATTTCATATGTTGATGACATTTTGATTGGGTCAGCCTCTATGGAGGAACATGTGAGCGATGTGAGGGAAATGTTATTGCTTTTGAGAGAAGCAGGTTTGAAAGTTAATCCAAAGAAAATACAATTGGGAAAGAAAGAAGTTCAATTTTTGGGGGTTACTGTATCACAGTCAGGGCGGAGTATCAATGAGCAGAGGGTTGAGCTGATAGGTAAGCTACCCTTGCCCACTGATGAAGAGTCTGAGGCAATTCCTAGGCATGACAGGTTTTTGCAGAGAATTTGTGCCTCATTATGCATCATTAACAGAATGTTTGTATAATCTGCTGAAGCAAGATGAATGGCAATGGAGATCAGAGCACACACAAGCTATTGAAGCATTAAAAGATACTCTAGGCAATGCCCCTTCATTAGCATCACCAGACCCCAACAAAGAATTCAGACTCTATCCACATGTGGGTCTTAATACTTTGTCTGTTGCTCTCACCCAAGACTATTTTGGAAAACAAAGACCTGTGGCCTATGCATCACGTTTACTATCATCTGTAGAACAAAAGTATCCTTTGTGTACTCGTATGGTGCTGTGTTGTTATTGGGCAATTGTAACAAATTCAGGTACTTGACAGGTACACAAAGGGTCACCATTGCTAGTCATAACACTCCTATAGTCATGCTAGCAAATGGGAAATGGAAGGAAGCAGATGTAAATTGTAAAAGGCTGGCAAGGTGGACCACGGCTTTGTTGACAGAAAATATTGAGGGTTTGAGGTTAAAAGAACCTAGCGTACTGATTGGCGGATTGTTGATTGAAGGTGAAACCCATGAATGTCAAGTGCAAGGAAATAGTTTGCAGCACCGAATTTTTACCGCTGTATCCAGACCTTTTGACTTGGAAAATGAGTGCTGGTACATTGATGGTTCTTCTTACTATAAAGATGGAAAAAGAATCTCAGGATTTGCTGGTGTTTGTGTAAAAGATGGCAAGGTACAGAGACAATTTTCATATTCATGTAGAGCTCGTTCTGCACAGTATGTGGAAATAGCCGCATTTTTGCAAGTTCTAATTGAGTTAAGAGATGATGGTGGAATTGTTAACATTGCTTCTGACTCAGACCAGGTATGCAAGGGTGCAGTTGTCTATCTTTCATGGTGGAATGTGATGGGCTTTAAAGGAACAGATGGCAGTGAAATAAGATATGCATCCTTATGGAAAATGATAGAGAAGGAAACCCAATTATTTTCAAAAATTAGTATCCGGAAGGTACAGGCCCACAGAAAACAAACAACCGAGCACTACTGGAACAACACTGTAGATAGATTAGCAAAGGAGGCTGCAGTAACATCCCCCGAATGGCCTCATATAGAGCATACTTTGTCATTTCCAGTGTCTGCCCTTACACGTGCTCAAGCAAAAGGAATTGAAGAAAGGACATGTGAGTTGGGTAAAATACAAGATCAGGATGAGGAATTAGCTTGACTAAAAGAAATGTGTGGGACTGGGCCCATACAATTTTAGGGTCAAGAGGTGCAGGTGGAGGATGGCCTTTTGATAACCTACAAAAATGATTTATCTTTATGGGTTGCCCCAAAAGGTGTGAGGAAAGACATTCTTACATGGATTCATGGGTCCCCTGTTGGTGGACACCCCAAACTTCCTTTAGCTTTAGAGAGATTAGATCATGTAGCTTGGTGGCCTCAAAATAAACAACACATGCAGGACCATATCTTATCATGTTTGATGTGTGCTAGGCATGATCCTGCAAATAGGAAGAGGAGAGGGGCACTGATGAGACAAGCTCCCATGGGACCATGGGAGCGAATTCAAATTGATTACACAGGTGAATTACCCAACACTGCACACCAGAACAAATATTTGCTGGTTGTTGTGGATTCTTTCAGTCACTGGGTTGAAGCTTTCCCCACCAAAAACTGTACTGCCACTACTACTGCAAGGATCTTGGTCAAAAAGATATTTAGTCGGTGGGGGGTACCAAAAGTTTTAGACAGTGACAATGGGCCAGGCTTTGTAGGTATAGTGGTACAAGAGACCTGTAAGCTCCTTGGTGTTGTCCAAAAATTTCACATCTTCTATCACCCTGAGTCTGCAGGACAGGTTGAACGAATGAACAGGACAATTAAAAGTGCTCTTAGAAAGGTTGTAAATGAGCAAGGTAATGATTGGGATGAAAAATTACCATTTGTGCTGGCAACTATTCGTTCCAGAGTGTGCAGGTCCATAGGCTTTGCCCCTTATGAAGCTGGGAACATCTGATAAATCCGGTCCCAGCAGCATTAGAAACTGTGTCATTATCTGAATCATGGGTAGAGATCTTAAAGGATCATGTGATTACAGTACATAAGGCTGTGTGTGCCACTGATGAATGTACTCATAAAAGCTCACAACAATGGTTTAATGCAATGGGTGACACTAGTGAATACCAAATTGGGACTAGAGTAATGTTACAGGATTTTTCTGGGTTTCACCCATTCCCTAGGGCAAAGTGGAAGGGCCCTTATGCAGTCATAGACAAGATTGGACCCTCTGTTTACTTGTTAGATTTGGGAGAGGGTAGGTCAAGGTGGAGTCATGCATGTCAGATAAAAGCATTTAAAGGAAAAATGGATTTTATGGATGAGAGTATTGTCTAACTTTCTTCCTGAGATTGTCTTTCAGGTCCCAGGAGGAATGCGAATATCAGAAGACTACACCAAAATGAAGGCACCCCCCCTGGACAAATACAAGCCTCTATTAGCATATGTGTTGATAACACTCTACTACTTTGCATCACAAACATCAGAGTGGAAAAGTGTCAAGTTAAAGAATTCAAATGCTTACCATTGGGGAAATCTGATCGAAATAAAAGAAGTGTAATGGATCATACTACAGAACTTACTGTTTTAGAGAACTCAGAAGGCATCCAGATACATGGGGATACTGTCAAGGGCATAGTCGGGGGGTGGATAACCGTTGAATGTGAGATCATGATGCCAAAATCTGATTACCTTATGGAATATGCTGTCTGGACTTACCCAGAGGGAAGCGATCGCCACAGGAGTACAAATATAATTTTAGTGGAGACAAAGAATGGACCACAAATGCAAATGACTTTAGAAAGGAATTTTACAATATTCAAGGAGGGTATTATATCATGTAGCCCTCATGATACGAAGGATGGAGTCTATACAAGGTCTTAAATATAATGGTCACAAATTCTAGAGACTGTCCTACAATTTTACCGTGGCCAGAACATGGACTCTTTCTTGAGCGAACTCAAACTTTAGTGTATAGCGATGTTTCATACTTATCAGTACCATTATTGTTGAATTTTACGTCATTTAACATTCCAGAGAGTTGCCCAAAATCAATGGGATTATGGTTTAAAACGGTCTTTCAAACACATATAAACTTATTTTGGGATGCTACACAAGGGCTTAATTTTAAGAAGGTCTCAAAGAGGGATCTGGGTACTGATATCATATCAGGCCTCAGTTTGGGTAGTTCAATTTGGAATAGGGTTGATATAGACAGCCTAAATATAAGAGGACTAAATTTTGTGGGTGGATTACAGCAGATACTGCTTAAAGGGGGAAGAGTGGATTTAAACGCTCTAGCTGAAATGAAAGTAGATATTCAGAACATTCACACCATTGCTGCAGATTTGCAGAACATTCAAATGTCGGTGAATGCACTGAATAAAACACTTCAAACCAATAATGTATCCAAGTCTATAGTTTGTGGTATCATAGGAAACTTGCTGAGTGAACACCTGAGCCTAGGGCTTAGAGAAATCAAACAAGGAGAATGGCCAAGGATAATGAACTCAACCTTATTATTCCATCTTATCAAAGACAGTGGTGTTACTTGTAGGAACTTTGCCCTTGCCAAAGTAAGGAGCCTGGATACTCTTTGCAATAAAGATCGCCTTGGAAAGCAGGAAATACCTCTGACCGTTGACATCCCTACATGGTCAACAGCACCCTTACCCGTATACAAGATGATCGTTCTTGGTGAGGTGGAAGTGAGAAATGGCACTAATATACTGAAACAACTGCTACCGCAAAGCAGACTTGTCGTCAAGGACAACCAAGTGTGGAAAACCATGGATCCCAACTGCTGTACCAGACGTGCCCAGGCCTGGCTTTGTTCCTGTTCCTTTGAGCGGCTGGAGTACATAGATGGCTGTGCTGCTACACACTCTGGAAACTGCATGGTTCAATTGCAAAAATTTGAACCGGCCTGGAAGAGAATTATTCATGGAGAGGACTCGAGGGTCTGTGCATTAGGGGTTCCCTCATTCACTTGGCAGAAACAAGTTCAGTGCTGGTGTGTGAACCTCACAGATGGACTGTTAACAATTGGAGAGGAAGACATTCGAGCTAATATCCAGATGAATCAAGTATCTATGGACATTGAGCAAACTGATCTTGGCAAATGGGACTCTATGATTTCTCCTTTATTTAAGAAAATACCACCACTTACAGTCGAATTAGATACATTATTTAAGAGGGATAGTAGGAAAATTATAGAATTACAGGAACTAGTGAAGGAAAACCTCATCAGTTCTAATAAAATTACTAAATTGTTTATTCAATTTGTATTAATATGTTTTTTGTTTGGTTTATATTGTTGTGGTAGAAGGCAATTAAGAATAATTCAGAAAAGTAAGGAAAACCTAGAGATGGCTTCCATCTTAAGAGCCAGGGATGTCTGAGCAGTTTGGTTGTGAATCGATTCTAGTTTGAACCGATTCAAGTGGGGGAATATGTAGTAGTATATGTTGTAATATTGATATATAGGTGTAGATTAATATATATATATATATATATATATGTGTGTGTGTGTGTGTATATATATATATATATATATATGGGTTGGTGTCATATTATTGTGTTATAGGTCTAACATATACAGGCCGGATTTCGAACCTGTAATTTAAGGAAGGGTCTCAAACATTACTCAATCAGTTTAATTAAATTAAATGATAAGTCTAGTTTACACATCAGGCCTGTAAGAGGTTTGTCTATTGTCAAAACCATTATTCAGATCTCATGCAATCTAATTACTTATTAGAGGGGGGCTTATTAGTATGCAAGGATGCATACTAATTAGTGACTTCGGCTGAATCATTTACCTGTTGCAGGATTTCATGCCCTTCAAATAAAAGATGACCAATCTAATTACTTATTAGAGGGGGGCTTATTAGTATGCAAGGATGCATACTAATTAGTGACTTCGGCTGAAGTCACATCCTGTCTTTTAAGAGTGGCAGGTAAATATGTCCTGCTGTCTTTCAATTAAGAGACAACCAATCAAATTGCTCAGCTATTCAAAAGAAACAATATATAATGTTGGGAATTTCTGGTTATCAGTTATAGAAATATACCCCCACGTATTCTCTGCATGAACATGTGAAGGCACAGATCTAGAAGGGATCAGAACACTGTATTCTCTAAGATGAGACTTTGACACTACATTACTTTGTTGGACTCTTGTATCATCTGTGGAATTTGGATTTTGTATGTTATTGGAAGACAGCAGGACATATTTACCTGCCACTCTTAAAAGAC
The DNA here is from genome assembly GCF_905171775.1 of Rana temporaria. NCBI lineage: Eukaryota > Metazoa > Chordata > Amphibia > Anura > Ranidae > Rana > Rana temporaria. The sequence goes on from NC_053491.1 coordinate 305,786,633, forward strand.
AGGATGTGACTTCAGCCGAAGTCACTAATTAGTATGCATCCTTGCATACTAATAAGCCCCCCTCTAATAAGTAATTAGATTGCATGAGATCTGAATAATGGTTTGATATGTAAAAACGGCTCCATCCTGTTTCTGCTTTTTTTTGACAATAGACAAACCTCTTACAAGCACATCACACACATGATAAGGTCTATGTGGTCTTTACAGACACCACTAGATCTCACACACTAATTTTTCACCATCTTCGACAAGTATATATTCTCAGGTCTTCATCTCTTGATATGTCCCACTTCATTGCTTATATATATTCTCTCAGGTATACTTTGTCTCTATATGTGTCCACATAGCCCATTTTTTACACTTTGAGGCTTTTTGCATGAACACTTATAGAGCCTGTATATTATATTGTCCCCTGGTTTTGAGGCTTCTGCTTTATTAAACCTTTTTACTTTGTTTTACCCACAAATATAAAATGATATATAAACAAGATTTTAATTTTTGAATACTCATGGCAATCCCATCAGTTTCAGGGTTTTAAGATGTTTTACTCTTCCCAACAAAAACTTTTATGCATACCATGCATATTCCCTGTGCCGTAACATAACAGCCTATTGGTTTTATTTTTACTAGCTTGCACAACCGAATAATCATCTCTATTGAGATACACATAAGCATATCTGTGGGATGTTACACTGCTACAGTGATATAAAATGGTTTCAAACCCTGTTACTTTTTGCTTTATTATTATTGACTTTTTACTGTGTTTTTTCACTATTTCATACACAATATCACATATGTATACCACCATTGGTTGGGACTCATACTTCTTATGTTCATCATCACGGTGCATTTCTTTACTCCATTATCATTATGCCTACACATTGTAGGCATCTCACTTATTAGTTCTTTCAAAACAATACTGTCGGTCACTTCGAACTAACTTGTTCTTTTGTTTTCCCGACCATAAAACATATCACAGGACACACTTCATTCACCACATGTATATATATTATATTTACCGGTAATTTAGCCACACGCTCTGTGCTGGGAATCCTCCCGCACATATCATTGCTTTGATATTGTTCTCTCTTCTTGGAACTTTTCATTGGTTATATATACACAGACGTTTTATTTCCATTTCTCATGCCACCGCCGTCACAGTAGTTCAGTCTTTTTTACTTCTTTTTTCACGATGTACCCCAATGCTCATTTACTTGGTGGTCCTTTATGACCACGATTACTATCACCACTGTCATTTTTTGACGCGCATTGAATACAGCTATACTTTTCACATTCACTGGCATCATTGCATATACTTTGGTTTACACACATCACTGTTCATCACCTTTACTTCTGTTTATTTTACTTTACTTTATTTCTATACAGGTGTACCATATTTTGACTTTTTATCTAATATGCAAACCTCACTTGTAGGGTTTATTAATAGGTTGTCTGCCTTCTTGTGGTTTTGTGTGTTCATATTCACTTTTATGCCCTTCATCTATATATATAATCCTTTTTTATATATTTTACATATATTGTATCTTGTTTGTTTATGAGCTTTACATCTTGCACATATGTTTTGGACATTGGGTTTTTCTTTCCCTCCCCCCTGCATGTGGTTTGCATCCAGCTAATTACTGGAGCTAATCAGAGGCTGGGTGGGACCTGGAAAGTTTACACCCTCATATGTATATATTGAGAATTTTGTATTTCATTTGTAGCTATGACTAAGCATTAGTTGTTAATGCGAAACGCGTCAGCTGTCTATCCCACTGTATGCTGTTGTGTGCTGTGCATTTTTTCCTTTTTACAATAAAGAGCATGTCTTTTTTCAACAAGACTTTTTGGAGTGCGGCTGTCCATCCATTCTCCCACCTGCTTAATGCTATGCATTGCCAGCACCCGTGTGATTCCTGAGTGGAAAATTGATTACCTGCCTGTGCTCACCTGGAGCGGCGGTCTCCCTACCTATCATCACAACACACGGCTCTCCCCATTCTTCAGCTCTGGGGACCGGATCGCGGGACTCCAGCGACAATCGGGTTCCGGGTGCGCACCTGCGACTGGACAATAGCACAGAACGTACCTGTACGTGCATGTGCCCAGCCGTGCCATTCTGCCGCCGTAAATGTGCAGGAGGCGGTCCTTAAGTGGTTAAAGGCATTGCCAACACCTCGAGATCAGCCCTAATCCTCAATTCATGTATACTTTACTCAGATGACGCGTCATGACCCGCTCGGTTCTTCCTTCTCTCTCCCCCCCCACCCATCTTTTTCTCCCTCTCTCTTCCTTTTGTTTTTTCCCTTTTTTCCTCTCTTTTCTCTCCTTCCTTACTTTTTCTCCTCTCCTCTTCTCTTTCCTAATGATCAGATGTTGTTCTACTGATTTATACTTCATCAGCCCTCCTTGTTTTTCCATATCACACATTGTTAGCCACCCGACATGGGGGGCAAATTTGTTGGACTTGTGCTGTACAGTGTCTTAGATAACATGTATTGCCATGTACATTCCTATATTGTAGACATCTGATGGTTATATGTATTGTATCAATCTGTTGAAAGCAATAAATACATATTTACCCTTAACCACTTCCCGCCCCGGCCTATAGCCGATGTACGTCCGGGAAGTGGTTCTGAAATCCTGACAGGACGTTCCAGAACGTCCTGCAGGATTTCATGGCGCGCAGCGTGGCGATCGGTGATGCGGGGTGTCAGTCTGACACCCTGCATCTCCGATCTCGGTAAAGAGCCTCCGGCGGAGACTCTTTACCACGTGATCAGCCGTGTCCAATGACGGCTGATCACTATGTAAACAGGAAGAGCCGTTGATGGCTCTTCCTCACTCGCGTCTGACAGGACGCAAGTAGAGGAAGAGCCGTTGATGGCTCTTCCTCACTCGCCGTTCCTGACATACGCAAGTAAGAGGAGAGGCCGATCGGCGGCTCTCCTGACAGGGGGGTTCGCGCTGATTGTTTATCAGCGCAGCCCCCTTTGGATCGCCACACTGGACCACCAGGGTGGGCAAAAAAAAAACAAACTGCTCCTGCAAAAAAATGTCGTGATCAAAAAAAATAGAAAAAGATGCAATCATTGCCCACAAATGGGCACTGACTGGCAACCTGGGAAAATCAGTGCACCCCACACAGTGCCCATCTGTGCTCACCCATAAGTATCCATCAGTGCCCATCTGTGCCGCCTATGAGTGCCCAGTGCCGCCTATGTGTGGCCCATCAGTGCCACCTATGAGTGCCCATCAGTGCGCATACCAGCGCCGCCAAACCAGTGCCCGTTAGTACTACCCTCATCAATGTCCATCAGTGCCATCTCATCGGTGCCCAGTGCCGCCATATCAGTGCCCGTAATTGAAAGAGAAAAACTTATTTACAAAAAAATTAACAGAAAAAAATAGTTTGTTGCGCAAAAAAAAAAAATCGCAGAGGTGATCAAATACCACCAAAAGAAAGCTCTATTTGTGGGGAAAAAAGGACGCCAATTTTGTTTGGGTACAGTGTAGCATGACCGCGCAATTGCCATTCAAAGTGCGACATCGCTGAAAGCTGAAAATTGGCTTGGGCGGGAAGGTGCGTAAGTGCCTGGTATGGAAGTGGTTAAAGGAGGTCCTCAGAGCATGGGGTCCAGGTACAGTTCCTAAGATATTACAGAGGTTGTGATATAGTATAAGGCAGTGAAGATAATATAGTACCAAATCTAAACAATGAAGACACTGCACTCAGCTTCTGGAGAGACTATACAGACTCAAAATTTGCCAGTAAACTACCATCAGTTTCTTGGTAGAAGTCATATTTGAGCAGAGCTGTAGAGGGGTCCTACATTCTCAGGAACCAAGGTAAAACTGGGCTTCTTGAGCAGAAGCAGGGTAGGGGTATAGCCATTAGAGTGAGTGGTCTCCTTTTGGTTTTGCATAGTATAAAATCAGCTGTAGGAAACTGGATACACATTTTAGAATGAGAGCAGCGTGTCCTCGAGTGAATGCTGGAATTAAGATATCCGGATTTGATGGCTACATCCAAGAGACTATAGGAGAGGCACTGCTGGTCCTGTACTACTGACCCTTCAAAAAAAAGAGGTTGGTGGTAGAGCTATGCAGGCATCAGGTGGGAGATCAATCTAGCACTGCTCACTACAAGAAAACCCCTAGCAACATCAGGAGAAACAGCAAGCATTCCATGGAACCTTTGTTGAAAAAAGTTGAATTCAATTTTTTTCTTTGAAAGAACTTTAAACCTAAAAAGCCAGATAGGATTTTTCAGAAACGGCCGCTGCGGCGTCTGAGGAGGACGTGAGGCGTCGGGACAGTGGGAGGTGCCGGGAGCGCTCCATGGCTGTTAGCGGCGCAACGCTGTGCTGGGGCTCCGTGGATCACATCAGCGGACCGCAGAGACGGGCTGATGGCAGCGTGAGAGGCTGCCCACTCAGCTGAGCGTGCGGAAGTTCCATCACCGCTCCCCGCCTAGACCAGACGCTCTCAGGAGAGTTATATGTAAGCAAGCCCCAGGCATAGCCTGGGAGGAGACCAAATCGCCATCCAGCACCACACGATCCCCCGGCGATTACCTCTGCCCTGCATCGGACTGCAGAGCACGGCACAGCGAGAGGGTTAACAATACGCTGCAGGGCATTTGCTGCGGGGCGCCCCAGTAAGAGATCCCTTAGGAGCCTAATAATCCGCCATGGGGTCGGAGGAAGGATCGTGAGGAGTGGTGAGGCGCTCAGTGTGAGCCGAGCTGGGTCGGGTCTATCCCCCCCCTTTTTTTTTTCAACTTCTCACTGAAAATATGTTTTGCTTTTTGTTCCCCATGCATTAGAATGAATGCTTACTATAATATAAGGCAATACCGGGACTAGCTGCTATCTTTATGAAGGCATAATAAGGGGGAGTATGGACTTGGGCTTCTTGATGCATTAAGTAAAAACAGTGAACTAAAATAGTGCAGGAGATAGTGATGTGAAGCATTTGATCCTACCTTTTCACATCTCTGAATCCAGAATCTTGAGCGCACGGTTCATCTTTATTTTCAGTAATATTGAACACCTTGCCCTGGTTCTCAGTATTCCTGACTATATACAGATCTCTCTGACTCCAGCGATCCAAAGGACAGGTACCATTTGCTACTTAGACCACTTGCTTATTCATATGTTTCAAGTATTTGTGAAGTATATGTACCCAGCTAAGATATAGAACTCTGTTCATATGTTCTCATTCCTGTTTTTTTACCTCGGACACAATTTCTTGCGGTTCCGAATACCTATCGAGTAGGTCTTTTCGTTCATATGGTACAGGACTGTCATAAAATAGTCTGGGTATCTCTGGCTATGACTACTGCTTAAATTGGGGGGCAAATAGCCTTAAAAGAGCAGAAGCTCTGAGGAGGGCCAGGGGCTATAAAACACCCCAATTAACTGATGGTTGTCCACATATGGGAGCGGCACCCCGATAGTATTGTCCATTCAAAAAAGCCATAACATCGCAGTGTGATTTGGGAGTGAAGTGCTGACTAGAGGGACCCGGGATAAACTACCCTATTACAAAAAAAAGGGAGTACCTACCGGGGTATATCTCAGTATCCCTCGGTGGGCTTTATCTACTCCGTATCCGGGATCTCCCTTACCAAATCGAGCCAAAGACAGCCCTTGGGCCTGACCCATAGTGGGAAAAAAAAAAACATACACAGGGGTCCGTAGGACTAGGTGTTGTTGGCCGTAATTGGACGAGATAAATAAACCTAATACCCTCAAACTGGGGAAGGAAATTAGACCTACAAATAAAAACAAGATGAACAGGTCCACGAGAGGCGCTGCCCCTCAAAAGTACCTAAAAATACTGCTGGACCAGCTCAATACAGCAGTTACATGACTCAGGAAGGAAACCCTAAAAGTCCCGGACTGCTCAAAAAAATTAAAAAAAAAGAATGAGACCAAAACAGGGGGATGGTAGCTCGGATCGCTCCAAAGGAGAAATAACTATCGAAAGTAAATGTAGATCAGAAGAGATAGCCAGGATCACACCCGCCAACGAAGGCAGAGATGAACGCAATGCTGTTGAGGATGGAAAAAACGTTATAAAAAGAGAAATAAATAGGATAAGAACGGACTTAGGAGGGCTTCTAGATCGAGTGGAAGAGACAGAGAAAAAAATAGAAGAACAAGTGCACGAATTAAATAAAGTAAATGCACAAGTCAAGGCTCTTGACTGACAACCAAAGAATGTTAGCATACCAGTTAGAAGACCAGGAAAATGGCAATAGGCAAACAGAACCTTAGAATTTGTGCGATAGCGGAAGAACAAGGAGAAGATTCAAGAATGATTATGAACACCCTATTCAATCCCCTATTAGACAAAACAGCAGAAGCAAAACCCCCTTAAAATCGAAAGGGTACACCGGGTGGGAAACCCCAATCAGATAGAGAGAAATGGACCAAGAGACGTAATAGTTTCGGTTTAGGAACTATGAGGATAAAGCTGAAATATGGGGAAGGTTGAGGGGGAGTCCCCCCATGAAATATATAGAGACACTGTGATACAAATATTCCCCGATCTCTCAAAAGAAACTTTAGCTAGGAGAAGACACTTGAAACCCATATTAGAGTTGATGCGCACTTCAAAATGTAAGATATCAATGGGGTTTTCCCGGCATGCCTTATTGGTATAAGAGGGGGGGAAAAACTGCACGACTAAGATTCCCTGAAGAGTTGATGGGATTCTGCATAAAATGGACTTGATAACTCCTGATTTGCCAGATTGGGTACCTTAGTTTAAGTAAATTGTGTTAGACGGTGAGACGGGGGGGGGGGGGGGGGTGGATGGGAGGGTAGTTGGGGAGCACTCTTGAGCACCACCACTAGAAGAGTAGCCGATGGTAAAAGTGCAGGAGAATACCAATAGCGGCTCCTAGGCCAAGAATGGGGCCAAGGGGAGGGAGTGGGGGGGGGACCATCTCGGAGACACCACGAGAACTAGGTAGATCCATCCATATTTCCCTTAAATGACCGACATTAGATTTCTCTCATACCATGTAGGAGGATTGAACTCTCACGTTAAGAGATTCAAAATTTGAAGGAACTGGAGTATCATAAGGCGGATGTCGTCTTTGTACAGGAGACCCACTTAACGTCAGAGTCCAACATCAAGATGTTCTCCCCCAAGTTTCCCACGTGGGTTCTATGGAGATACAAATATCAAAGAGATCACGTGGGGTTGCTATCGGATTTGCTAGTAGTGTACGTTTTACACTGGGGGATAGACGGACTGATCCAGAAGGAAGAATTTTATTCTTGAAGGTCAAAATAGGAGGAGTGGATTTCACTCTGGCGAACGTCTATGCCCCCAATGTGAACTCCGTTAAATATGTAAATAAAATTCTTAGGAAATTAAAAGATTTTGAGGAAGGGCATGTGGTACTGATGGGGGATCTCAATTGCTGCCTGGACCCCATATTTGATAGCACGTCCCGGGCACAGGGGACTAATGGTGAACACTTAAAAGAATTGAAACAACGAATGTTACACAACCAACTGATTGACGTATGGCGAACCTTACATCCTAAAACGCGTGACTACACTTTTTACTCCCCTGTGCACGGGACGTACTCGAGGATAGATTATATCCTCATAGACTACTGGACAGGGTAACAGATGCAGGGATTGGGATCACGACAATTTCAGACCACGCCCCTATAACTTTAAGAATTAGTACATTACTACAGCAAAAAAATCCACCAGTGTGGAGACTGGATGAAAGCTTATTTGAAGATGAAGAGGTAGTAGGGAGAGTCCAAAAGGAATTAGAGCTCTATTTCAGGGAGAACGACAAGGAGGGGATCTCGGGGGCATCCCTTTGGGACGCTCATAACAGCATACGTAAGGGGGATCCTTATTGCCGAGGGAGCAAGGAAAAAGAAAGAAAGTTCCAGGAAATTAAATCCTTAACAGAAGAAATCCATAATTTAGAACAAGATCATAAACAGGGGTCCAACGAGAGAAACTCTTCATGCATTGTCCCTAAAAAGGGGATGAATATAGAGCACTTTCAGAGCAAGAAACAAGGAGACTACTTAACCACTTAAGCCCCGGACCAAAATGCCTGCCTAAAGACCCAAGGGGTTTTTACAGTTCAAGACTTGCGTCGCTTTAAACAGACAATTGCGCGGTCGTGCGACGTGGCTCCCAAACAAAATTGGCGTCTTTTTTTCCCCACAAATAGAGCTTTCTTTTGGTGGTATTTGATCACCTCTGCGGTTTTATTTTTGGCGCTATAAACAAAAATAGAGTGACATTTTGAAAAAAATGCAATATTTTTAACTTTTTGCTGTAATAAATATCCCCCAAAAACATATATGAACATTTTTTTTTCCTCAGTTTAGGCCGATACGTTATTCTACTACCTATTTTTGTTAAAAAAAAAAAACGCAATAATTGTTTTCGGTGGTTTGCGCAAAATTAATAGCGTTTACAAAATAGGGGGATAGTTTATTTTTTTTTTTTACTACTAATGGCGGCGATCAGCGATTTTTTCGTGACTGCGACATTATGGCGGACACTTCGGACAATTTTGACACATTTTTGGGACAATTGTCATTTTTCACCAGCAACAAAATGCATTTAAATTGCATTGTTTATTGTGAAAATGCAGTTGCAGTTTGGAGTTAAACACAGGGGGCACTGTAGGAGTTTAGGGATCACTGTGTATGTGTTTACTAGTGTAGGGGGTGTGTGGCTGTAGGAATGACGTCATTGATCGTGTCTCCCCCTATAAAGGGGATGATGCGATCGATGCGCCCGACACAGTGAGAGCACGGGGAAGCTGTGTTTACACACGGCTCCCCGTTCATCAGCTCCGGGGAGCGATCGCGACGGAGCGGCTATAAACAAATAGCCGCGCCGTCGTCCCGGATCGCTCCCCGAGCGGACCCGACCTCCGCATGTAACGGGGGGGGGGGGGGGGGGGGGGGGTCCCGATCGGACCCCCCACCCACGTCTAGCAGAGGACGTACAGGTACGTGATTGTGCCTGTCCGTGCCATTCTGCCGACGTAAATGTACATGAGGAGGTCGGGAAGTGGTTAATAGAAGGGATAGAGAAAGACACATTTGGGGACACAAACCCAGTAAGCACCTAGCTAGAATGGTACAAAAAAAGAAAACTAGAAATTTTATCGAAAAGATCCAAAAAAAGAATGGAGAATTAGCTAACTCAACTAGGGATATAGCTGAAGTCTTTAGCAATTATTACGAAGATCTATATGCTGTACAACAAAAGAAGTGGAGCCCTGGAGAGAAAGAGGCCAAAATAAGAGCAGTACTTCAGAAAGCTAATTTACCCAAGATAGAAGCCCAAGCAACTGCAAAAATGGAAGAGCCCATAACTGAGGAGGAGGTGAGCATTGCTCTAAAAAAGTCAGCAAAGGGAAAAAAAGCCCAGGTCCAGATGGCTTTACGACTTTGTACCTGCAAAAATCTGGCACTATATTAATCCCTAGACTCTGCCACTATTTTAATGGATTGGGGGCAGAATGTGAGATGCATTGGAAGCAACAATCACCGTTATAAAAAAAGAGGGAAAAGATAACACACTTTGCTCAGGCTTCCGACCCATATCACTACTAAACGCAGATACAAAGCTGTATGCTAAGATACTGGCCGAACGCATTAAGGGGCCAATGACAACCATAGTGCACCCTGACCAGGTGGGTTTCATACCCGGTGGAGAGGGTAAGGACAATGGGGTCAGGGCTCTCCTTCTCCTACAGCAAATTAAAGACAGTGGATCCCCCGGTCTACTCCTGTCAGTTGACGCTGAAAAAGCGTTTGACAGGGTAGACTGGGGGCTCATAATTCAAACGCTAGAATAAATAGGTATTGGTCCGAGGATGGTGAAGCGGATTAAAACGCTCTACCATCACCCGTACGCCAGGATTAAAATCAATGGATCCCTATCTACTCCCTTAGAGATGAGGAATGGGACTAGGCAGGGGTGCCCATTGTCCCCTCTCCTTTTTGTTCTTTCCCTGGAACCCCTATTGGCAATGATACGTAATAATTCCGAGATTATGGGACCCAAAGTCAGGGAAGAGCAGCACAAATTGGCCGCCTTCGCGGATGATATTCTATTCTTCATAAGTAGTCCTAGAAACACACTCCCGAATCTAATGAGAAATATTATACAGTACGGTGAGGTCTCAAATTTTAAAATGAATATATCCAAGACGGAGATCCTGAATGTCAATATTCCTAAGGAGGAAAAACGATACCTTCAAAAGACATTACATTTCTCCTGGAAAAAATAAATAAATTACCTCGGCATTAAACTCGTAAACTCTTTAAAGAAAATGTATAGAGTCAACTATATTCCTCTGTTACACGAAATTAAACGAGAAATTAAAACTATTTATTATCGGCCAATCTCATGGTTTGGCAGGATAAATGTTGTAAAAATGGTATTAATCCCAAAAATAATCTATAAATTTCAAATGGTCCCAGTAGCACTTCCACAGACGTACTTTAAAATATTAAACTCCCTCCTGATGAACTACATCTGGAAAAACAAAAAACAGAGGATTTCTGCTAAAGTATTAAAACAGAATAAGAAAATGGGCGGACTGGCGGTCCCAGATATCAGAAAATATTACGCAGCAACTGTTCTCGCACGGGTAATAGAGTGGGCCAAAGAAAATCTAGACAAAAGATGGATTAATATTGAAAAAAAGCAAGGAGAGAGGAGCCTCTGGGTGTAGTAACTTAAGACAATTTAATTAATAAAAGCAAGAACATGTGGTCATTACACTCACATTTGAGTAGTATAAGGCAGGCATGTAAAGGTTTCTTTTTAGGAAAGGTGAGCTGTCATCCGATGAAGGAACTTCCTTTGCCAGTCAGAGGGAGCGCTGTGCGGGGAGGTCACTGCTTCATCAAGCGATGGGCGTCCATAGAAATGGAGGTGCTTCTCAACCCGAGGTCTGGAGCGCACGTGAGGAGCTGGCGAGGGCGGATGACGTCACTACAGTAGTGACGTCATCCGCCCTCGCCAGCTCCTCACGTGCGCTCCAGACCTCGGGTTGAGAAGCACCTCCATTCCTATGGACGCCCATCGCTTGATGAAGCAGTGACCTCCCCGCACAGCGCTCCCTCTGACTGGCAAAGGAAGTTCCTTCATCGGATGACAGCTCACCTTTCCTAAAAAGAAACCTTTACATGCCTGCCTTATACTACTCAAATGTGAGTGTAATGACCACATGTTCTTGCTTTTATTAATTAAATTGTCTTAAGTTACTACACCCAGAGGCGCCTCTCTCCTTGCTTTTTTTCTGTAGAACTGGAACATGGTCTCTGTTCCCCTTTGATGGCAGCCCTGGAATTGTGCACCCACTACATATCAACCACAGACTATCTGATCAGTTTATTTTAACTATCATTCCTTGACTTTTGATCCATCCCCTTTGCTCTTACATTTATATATGCTGGTTTTGATATCAGAGTTTTGTGTACCTTTGCGCATTATTTACTTGTCTCCGGATTAATATTGAATGCGCACTTGCACGGGCACAATTGGGACGAATAATTTGGAACCCACCACAATATAGAACATTAGACACTTCTGCACATGAAATAACATTTAATGCATTACGGGTATGGGACAGACTACACAAACAATTGAAATTAAAATTTAACTCCCCACAATGGACCTTAAAGACAATGAATACTTTGCACCAGGGACGGAAGGGGTGGGAGGGAATTGGATTAAAAATAGAATTCAGGTTAGGGACATTATACACAAGGGTAAGATACTGACACACCACAAGATTAAAGTAAAGATAAAATCCATGAGACTGGATGAATGGCGATACATGCATTTGGCGCTTTTTATTAAGCGCCTCCCGCTACCCCTCCGACCATGTGAGGAGTATACACCGATTGAAAAGCTCTGCATTACCGACAGTTCAAAAGGTAATATCTCTAAAATCTATAAGCTTTTGTTTAAAAGGGACGAGCTAGAGACCCCAAAGTACATCCTAAAATGGGAAAGAGAACTGGATGCACCCAGAGGAAACATCTCAATAACAAGAATAAAAATGATCCATTCCTCTGCAATCGATGTTAGGACTGTCGAGATGAATTTTAAATTAAACAGGGTGGTATGCCACCCCAGATAAAACTAGCAAATATAGAGAAAGGCAGTCAGCAGACTGTTGGAGAGGGTGTACAGCAAGGGGGACAATGGCCCACCTATGGTTGGACTGCCCGGTAATTAAAAATTTTTGGAAAAAAATTCTGCCACTGATTAAGGAAATAACCAAGAAAGAGATAATAGAAGACCCATGGGTAGTTCTGTTCCATGGTGGGGAAGAGAGTATAAAAAAATACAAAAGATCGCTGACCCCCCATCTACTCAACGCAGCCAAACGCCTGATACCAAAAAAGTGGAGGGAAGTAGAAAGCCCACAGGTTTGGGAGTGGATGGAGTCAGTGGAGGAGATTTATAGGAGGGAGGAGTGGAAAGACGAGACAGACGAGGAAAATGCCGACTACAGGGGTAAATTGGTTTAATTAAAAAAAAAAAAAACAGGGGATACATGGGAAATCTGAGGGAGATATAGAAAGCCAAAGCAACATCTGAGTCCTACTTTTTGTATCCCCTTATATTCACCTACTACTGGAAAATTCAATTAATTTTCTATAAAAATAGACAATATATATTAAAAAAAAAAAAAAGAATCATGAAAAACCTAAAAAAAGGAGGCTTCCGTTTCCGGGGGGAGTGGTTTGGACATGTCGGAGTGAGGAGGTGAGAGGAGCCTCCAGCGTGAGTGCCGCGTGTATCCATCAGAAGGATCGGCTAAAAATAGGCTGCACACCCCTTCTCAAAAACGGCTGACGTCGCGCTGATGTCGCGCAGAGGGAAGAGCGCAGGAAGGAGTGCCGGTATTGGTGTATCGAATACCGCAACTCACACATACATTACCCGATTTCTTAAAGCTAAGAAAGACTTGTTGCCGTGAACGGGCGAGGGAGAGCTCATCCACACTGCAGACAAGGCAGACATCGCAGACGCAGCACGTGAGATGGCCGCAAGACGGGATTCCTTATCAGAAGTTTCGTCCCAAGCCCCCGCAGTGATGTTTACGCAGCCTGGAGGTATGTCTAGTGTGGGAGGCTCAGGACAGCTGCAGCCTCTCACCGAAATAGCTACACTGAAAACGGGGGAGACAAAGGTATGTCTTGTGAGTACAAAAGACACACAGACTCAGGAAAATGAAGCTGCATTAGACATCAGAAAGCTCAGTGCACTCATACAGGCACTCCCCACGAAGGAGGACATACTGACGTTGACGAACAGCATAACGGGGGCACTGAAAGGTGATATAGAGGAGGTGCGCTCTGGAGTGGCGAGAGGGGAGCTTAAAATTAACTATTTGGAAGAGCAGAGTTGCATACTGGGGCACAGAGTGATGAATGTGGAGGAAGAATTAAAGAGACATTGATGCCGTGATGCAATTACACACAGAGGAAGCCGAGGACAGAAGTAGAAGGAACAATATCCGTATAAAGGGGGTCCCCGAAAGTCTGGAGGGGTCTGCTTTGCGTGAAACAGTCCTAGGTATATTAAATTACGTTTTAAAAAAACCCCCAGACACACCGATAGAATTAGATCGTGTACATAAAGTGCCTACTACTCGATACTCCGCACAGACGAACCACAGAGATGTGGTATGTAGGATACATTTTTTCAGGATTAAAGAAGAGATAATGCAAATTGCATGGAAAGAAGGAGTAATAAAATGGGAGGGCAGAGATATACAGATCTACCCTGATCTGTGTAGGCAAACAAAATGGAGGCGACGGATGTTAAAACCTTTATTGGAACTCATACGATCTAAAGAGGCCACATATCGCTGGGGATACCCCTTGGCAATTATCGTAAAGAAAGAGGGGCAGAGTTTTAATTTGAGGACCCCCGCCCAACTAACAGAACTCTTCCAGTTCCTAGGGACAGACCCTATTGATATCCCTAACTGGCTTGAGCTCCCAACAATGGACAGAGTCTATATGTAGACCCCCTCATATTGAGAATAAGGGGGCGCAATGGGAAGTATGGGAGCAAAAGGGGGGCAGGAGGACAGAAGTAGAGGCCGAATTGAAGTAAAAGGGACGAAGGAACACGTCTGAAGAACAAACCCCTAGGGACAATGGAATATTTTATACTCCTTTTTCTGTTTTTTTTTTTGTGTTTTTGGGACTTTTTTTTTTTTGGGGGGTGGTAAATCCTGGTGGAAAACCACCCTTCCCCTTTTTTTTCTTTCTTTCCGCCCTGACATGAGGAGGCAAGGGGAAGGGCAGATGGAGGTAGTGGGGAAGAAGATAAGGATGCTCATGGGGGTCATGGACCCCGGAGAAATAAAAGAGTAGTGTGGAAGGCATACAAAAAATAAATAAAAAAATAATAATAAATAAATAAAGTAAATTAGTATAATGGTAAAACATTAAATAGACAAATACATTTCTAAAGAATTATGTTAATATGAAGGAAGATAAAATGGTTGTTTGATAGGATGCAGGTTCTTCACCTCCATGCTCCCCTCCCCCTTGACCTCCCTAGGGCGTTTTTTTCCCAGGTGTCTTTTTTTTTTGTTTATCTAAGAGGTTTTTTTTTTTTTGAGGTAAAATATCATATGAAATATCATATGAAATGGTAATGTAATGTAAATGCTGTGAAAATGGTGGTAAATGCTCCAGCCCGAGGACCCATAGAGGGATAAGGGGGGGGGGGAGGGTGTATTGCGGTGTGGGAGATTTTTTTTTTTCTTTTTTTTTTTCCCGGACCTAACTAAGGGAAATTATATTGCATATTTAAAAATATATATATATTTAAAAACACAATACAATACACACCATACACTACACACACACTATACACTGATATTTGAGGCAATAGCCCTTAAGGTAAAGAGAAGGAGAAGTGAAGGGGGGAAGGAAATTTTTATTTTGTTGAGTGGAGACTTTTAGTAGAGATTATTTTTGTTTTGTTTTTTTGAAATACACGTACACGTACACGCACACCAAAGGTGCATATTAGAGACGCCAACACACCACTATGAATAAATAGATAGAGTAATGGGAAAGGGTTTAAGGGTGAGAGGGTCCTCGGTCTAGGGAAGGTCTTGCGTATATATTTATAAGAACTAGGTCTACCATGCACACAGGAGTATTGTACTGTATACCTTTATATTTTTATATTGTATATTTTGAAGTTAAAATCTCTCAAAAGGCGCAAGTTAAAAATAATGGATTTTCTTTAGGGATGGTGGAGGATAATAGGTAGTAGGAAAATGATAAGCAGCTTAATAGGTATTTATCAATGCACAGTACTCTATGAAAGATATGTTAATATAGATGGAGTATGAGATATAAGTCAGGAAAACAGATCCGATAAAGGGGGGGGATAAACCTAGGTATTTTTCTCATTTTTTTTTGTGTTTATTTTTCCCTCTCTTTCGGGGGGGTATGCCCTCTACTGATAAATGTAACAAGTCTGACTTAGAGTCACATCCGCTGGATATTATACTCACTAACTTAGGGGGTGATTGGAGACGTCACCCTAACTCGACTAAAATTAGCTTTATAATATTAACACCAAACAGCAAATAAGTGTCCAATTTTATGGGATGCTTTCTTCTTTTTTCTTTCTTTTTGGACTTGGGCTGGGGTGAGTAAGCCTTAGGCAAAATAAGTTTAGTAAGGGTACACGCAGACAAACGTGGGGGGGGCTCCAGAGGCACCTCATGCTCCGCATTGCACATACACTCTCCCCATTTGTAACGCCTCTCCTCCAGGAGGAGGTAAGCCGGAGGCGTTCAAGGGGTGGGGTTTTTTTTTTCTTCCTTCCCTCTCTCTCTCCCATACCACTGCTTATAGCAGGGTGCCCTATAGGTCGATAGACCAATAGGGACCAATTGGTCGGAGTTAAAAGGGAAAGGGAAGTAAACTACTCGGGAGCTTGGACGAGTGACCAGCCTCCGAGGGACGGGTAAGGGTTTTTTTTTTTCTTCCTCTCTCTCTGCCTCTCCCTCCCTCCTGCCTCTTCTCCTCTTTGGGACCTCAGATTCCCTTGTGGAATCTTTGTATACGCTTCTGATAGACGGAGGAGGGGGGGGGGGGCGGCAGGAGGGAAGAGAAAAGAAAAGGACAAAATGGATACAATTAACTTTATTTCTTATAATGTAAAGGGCTTAAATAGCCCAGAAAAGCGTTCAAAACTAATGGCGGAACTCGGCAGAAGCAAAGCACAGGTAATTTTTCTTCAAGAGACACACTTTAGAAAAAATAAGATCCCAAAATTGGGAAATTATAAGTTTCCAATTGTGTATCATGGTGCCTCACAGACATCCAAGGCAAATGGTGTGGCAATTATGTTTTCAAAACAAATGTCATGGAAGGAATCCGATCTAATAACAGATGACGAAGGACAGATGGTGATAGTAAAGGGTCAATTGGGGGAGCAAAAGGTTACTCTGGCAAACCTATATTTACCCAATGTGAATCCCATATCTGCCCTGGAAAGATATTTGGAAATTATACAACAAAATAAAGAGGGGGCATTAATCCTAGGTGGAGATTTGAACATAGCACTAGAACCGACACTTGATGTATCAAAGGGTAGATCCCACATATCTAACATAAAATTACGCAAAGTAAAATCGATGCTACAAGACGCAGAGCTAGTGGACAGCTGGAGGATTATGCATGTACATAAGGATTACAGTTTTTTCTCCGCTAAACACAAGACGTATACGAGAATCGATTATATTTTTATTGATCAGAATATTCTTTTTCGTTTGCGAGATGCATCAATAGGATCAATTACCATATCTGACCATGCGCCTACAAGCTGTAGCATAGAGTGGGGAGAGAGAGGCCCAGATGGATGGAATTGGAAAATAAATGAGACCTTACTAAAAGACCCAATATATGAAAAGCAGCTAGCTCGGGAGATAGATACCTTTTTTGATATTAATGACTTGGAGGAAACGAGTCCAATGTATATCTGGGAGGCGCACAAGTGTTATTTAAGGGGCGTGCTTATATCGCTAGGAGCACACAGAAAACGCTCTCTGGGTGCTAAACTCAACACTCTGCTGGGAGAGATCCGTACACTGGAAATAGCACATAAAAAAGCGCAGACACAGCGGTTTGAGGAAAAGCTGACGGGCCTGCGAGAAAAACTGAATCTTATGTTAACAGAAAAAGCAAAAGCTAAATTGAGTAGATGTAAAAGAGTATACTATGAGTACGGGAATAAACCCAGCAGACTGTTGGCGAATGCACTCAAGGAGACGAAAGCCCGGAATCGGATTGAAAAAATCAAAACGCAAGGAGATGAAGTAGTTAGATCTACGCAGCGGGAGCATTCAGAGACTACTATTCAAATTAGTATCAATTGGATAAAAAATCATCAAGGGCAAAAATATCTGACAGAGAAGAAAAGATAAAAGAATATTTAAAGGATTCAGGGATGCCCAGTATAACGACAGAGAACGCAGAGAAAATAGACGGACCGATCACAATAGAGGAGTTTCTAGGTGCCCTCAGATCATTAAAACTGGGAAAGGCCCCAGGCCCTGACGGATACACACTACGATATTATAAAATATTCGCAGAAAAGCTTGCGCCTAAATTTATCTCGGCTTTTAACTCAATTCGCGATGGACAGAGGATGCTGGCGGAAACTCTAATGGCAGAAATAGCAGTAATTCCCAAGGAGGGGAAGGATCCTGCTCAGTGCGCGAGCTACCGCCCAATATCCTTGCTAAATGTGGATTTTAAAATTTTCGCAAGGATATTGGCCGATCGAATTCTGACGTATATCCCCGCCCTGATACATGCAGATCAGGTCGGGTTCACGCCGGGCAGAGAAAATACCCAAAGAGTTTTAAGTACAATACATCTAGCCCAACAACTTAATAAGCCACTAATCCTTATTTCGGCGGATGCGGAAAAAGCTTTTGACAGAGTGGATTGGGGCTTTCTAAAAGCGATACTGCAACATATAGGATTAGGGAGGGGATTACAGAATTGGATTATGAGTCTTTACTCTTGCCCTACTGCAAGGGTAAAAGTAAATGGGATAAAATCGGATAGCTTTTCCATCCAGAATGGAACCCGACAGGGATGCCCCCTCTCCCCTATTATATTTATCCGCTCACTGGAACCATTTCTGAGAGTTGTCAGAGCAAATACAGATATAAAGGGTATACGAGGTAAGGGAGAAGAATATAAGGTGGCAGCTTATGCCGATGATCTACTGTTTACAATAACCACCCCAATAACATCGTTACCATGCCTATTAGCAGAAATAAAAAGATATGGAGAAATATCTAACTTTAAAGTGAATTACAAGTCGGAAGCTATGGGAGTGGAGGTAGAGAATCGGATGAAACAGCAATTAACAGCCAATTTCTCTCTTAGATGGACAGATTCTCATGTAGACTATCTAGGGACTAAGATACCAAAGAAGATAAGTAGGATTTTTGAATTAAATTTTGCTCCTCTGATAAAACAAATTAAACTCGACCTGCAAAAGTGGGATAAAGAAATTTTCTCTTGGTTCGGCAGAATTAATATAGTAAAAATGAATTTGATGCCAAGAATACTATATCTGTTTCAGACCTTACCAATAAAAATACCGACGGGATTTTTGAGAGATATGAGAGCCAGATTTATGAAGTTTATTTGGGCAGGTAAATCTGCAAGAGTGCGGAGGAACATACTGAGTCTACCGAAAGAAAGGGGGGGAGTTGGACTTCCAGACCCTATAGGCTACTATGACGCCTCACACTTAGCCCGTATAGCAGACTGGTGCACACACCAGGAAGACAAACCATGGGTTAATATGGAACGTGAGATGTGCAACATTCCACTAGAAGGTCTGGCATGGATAGCAGAAAGCAATATTCCTCAGGGTATAAAAAAACACCCAACGATAAATGCCACACTTAGAGTGATCAGAAAGATCGCTAAGAAAACAAATCTGCTGAAACATATCGGTCCAATGACACCCATTTTGGGTAACCCAAGCTTTGAGCCAGGTCTTAAAGACCGATGTTTTAATAATTTGAGACGGAAGGGAATTAGTAGACTGACACATTTTATGACCAATAATCATGTGATGCACAACGATCAGATGGAAAAAGCATATGGTGAGGATTTAGACTTATGGAGACAAAATCAGCTGAGAACCTTCATAGGTTCTCTAAAAATCCGAGAGGAGGAGATAGGAGCACCGTCGAAATTCGAAGAAATCTGCTTAAAGAAAGAACCAAAGAGACATATGCTATCATATATGTACAATCTATTGATTGACTCAAGAGTTAGTTTTTATACAGGCATGGGAAAGAGACTTGGGCACAAAGTTCTCAGAGAAACAGAAAAATAAGATCTTTTCATTTATACATAAAGCGTCAATTGCATCCAGATACCAGGAGGGGGGATACAAAGTATTGACCAGGTGGTACAGGACACCAAAGTTATTGAATCGGATCTTCCCGAATACATCAAATATGTGCTGGAGATGCCAGAAAGAAGAAGGGACCATGATACACATTTTTTGGAGCGGTCAAAAATTAAAGGAATTTTGGGATATGGTCTCGGAGACTATTCGAGAGATTACCGGGGTGAATCTAGGCGACAGACCAGCAGCATTTTTGCTCTTTGACATCTCACTGTCTCTGGAAAAGTATAAACAATCCTTATTAAGACATTTATTAACGGCAGCTAAGGCGTGCATACCAATCTTATGGAAGAGCACGGTTCCTCCAACAAAAACACAATGGCTTAGCAGAATAAATGATTCAGCTGATGGAAAATCTTACCATGGGACTTAGGGAGCGAGAGGAGGAGTATTTGAGGACTTGGACCCCATATATGGAGTATGGGGGTTGTGGTAACTAGGGGGGGCGGGAGAGGCTGGGGAAAGGGGAGAATCTGTTTCTTTTTTTTTTCTTTCTTATATATTAGGGGGTGGGGGGGGAAACTATTGCTCTTTGATGGTAAAGATGCTCTCTCGAAGATTGTAGTGGAGGGAAGTAAGAATATGTAAAAGATTGCACTATAATCAAGGAAAGGAAAAATTGATATGATATAAAACGCAGATATTCAAAATGTGGAATGCGAGATATTTAGTTAATGTTAAAAATGGATGTTATGTCACTGAGGAAATCGAAATGGCTGCATTTTATTTTCTGTATATGATAAAAGAAAAAGATATATAAAATAAAGAATTATAAAAATAAAAAAAAACTAAATAAAAATGAATTGTATATCCACAGATGATGCTAAAACTTCTTCGGAGACGATGGGGGACCATCTTCCATGAGAAAGTCACCAAGAAAGTTATTGACTGAGCGGAAAAAAATAAAAATAAATAAATAAATAAACCTAAAAAGCCTTAAATAGCTAAGCCAGTAGTTTATTGGTGCGGCAAATAGTTTTCTTTTACAGACAGTATGAAAATTTTTCAGGTGATCTATGGAAAATTAAAAAGAAAAAACAAACAAACAAAAAAATAAAAAAACAAAGAAAGGGTTCACAAAGTCCGCCGAACATACATTTTACTTATCATAAAGAAAATTATATATAAAAAGTACTGCCAAAACACAGTATAACAATTGACTTATAGACTAGTTTTTGCTCAGGACATCCATGAAGCAATTCTCTCCAAAGCCTCCATTCCATATTTTATTCTTTTAAATTTATTGTTTATCTTTTTGCTCTTCCTTTTGCTCCCCAGCTTCAGAACCCTCTCTTTCTGATGCCATCTGAAAAACAAAAATATAGTCTTATCTTGCAGTTCAGAAATACAAGTACTTTTTTGCACACTTAAACTCTACCCTAGATAAAAAATAAAATGATCCACCATACGGGATAAAGAACCCAAATTATTATAAAATTATAAAAGTTATTTTGCAACAAAATGGTGGAAGGTGGAATTTAACACCGTTATCACATGTTTACATATTCTGAAACCTTGTCTTTTTTTAAATACAAAATAAAAATACAATTTAAAAAAAATACCAAGCTAAGGAATGAAATGCAGAAACAAATATACTTGCATATGTCTTCAGATGTCTTGGGGTCCATTTACATTTTTTGTGCTGCATTAAAATGTTGTGGGATGCAGAATCGTAAATGGGCCCTAAATGGGTACCCTGAATCAGTACCATTTTGAAACTGGGCTGGCTCCATTATCTTTATCTGTTTATTTACAGATTAGAATATACCAATTATTTAAGTGTAGCGCTGTCTTATATGTGATCCAACTTGCTCAAAATATAACATGCGTGACAAAACCAACATCAAAATAACAAATTCCATCAATAAAATGTAAACCACTTTAAATGTGACCTAAAACAGTTTTACTGCTATAGGGTGGCAGCTGTGCATTAGATCATGTATATATACGTGATCCATGGCCCCAAGCTGGGGACGTGCGCGCTTGCCGATGCTGCTTTTTGAGCACCGATCAGTTACCAGGTCCAGGCCAATGATTTTTTGTCAGTTACCCCCGAAAAGATGTTAGTCATGATTAGCGATAGATTTGCTTTGGCTTATTGCGAATCAGGGAACAGCATGTGCAAAACACAGGCACAGGAAATTATGTCTTCTCTCGTTTAGCCCTTTTCAGATCCAGAAAGAAGAAAGCATCAGGCAATGAGTTAAAGCACTACACCGACACAATCATAGTATGGCACATTTAACCCCCTGATCACGCACCCCCCAGAATCAGGCTCAGAATACAAACCTGTAGAGAGCAGCGGCATCCTGGGATATAGCAGGGACCTCCTCTTTATCGTCTGAGCCAAGGTCCGGTGTACCCGACCCAATGCCCAAGTTGCCGAGGTGCAAAAATCGCATGATGATTCTTATAGGCAGAATGCCAGTACTAGTGCCGCACTACCCTTTTGTGGATTGGCTAGCACCAGCGGCCTAGTACATCCTGGTCTTTTACATACCAGCCCTGCAATATCACATGGCGAGTCCCACAAGTAGTCAAAGCTGGTGCAGTGGCTAGCACAAGTAGCGTCCTGCAGCCAAAAAATAGACCATAGGCCCGTAGAGAGCCATAGTGTCCTTCCTAAATGTGCTTTCAAATCCTGATTGGCAGCTGAAATACGTGTCGGTAAATCGATATTATTGCATTAATAATCGATATTCATATTGATGAGAAAAGTTCCAAGAAAATCCGTTCCGTTCTTGTGTAAAAACTCCAAAATGTATTTAATGATAAAATAGTAAAATATCACATGAATGCTACAGACACACGCTCTCTTACTCTTGGAGAGATGAGCTGACATGCTTGAATACACACTCTCACACACTTGGAAGGAAGCTTCACACACACACACAGATATATATTTGATTCAACTTTGATTTCAAGACTAAGACTTATTGATGCTATTTTTATATTCTACAATTGATGAAATTGATACAATTGTAGAATATAAAAATAGCATCAATAAGTCTTAGTCTTGAAATCAAAGTTGAATCAAATATATATCTGTGTGTGTGTGTGAAGCTTCCTTCCAAGTGTGTGAGAGTGTGTATTCAAGCATGTCAGCTCATCTCTCCAAGAGTAAGAGAGCGTGTGTCTGTAGCATTCAAGAGAAGAGAGCCCAAAACTTCTGCTCCTCTGTCGTAATATATAGCCTGCCCCCACCTTCCTAAAAATGCGTCATTTAGAGTTCATTTTTGACTTGTTCTACAAGAAGCCCGCCAAATTCAAATGTCCTTCAAAAGAGAGTTGTTCATTTACTCTAAAATTCCTAAGGATGGGGCTCTGAGCTATGTGAGTAACTACATTTTACTTATACAAGACAAAGGTTCTTTAACATCTAAATCATTATATATATATATATATATATATACACACATACACACACACACACATATACATATACATATACATATATATATATATATATATACAGAGCTTTGTTTCTCAGAAAATAGATGCAGGAACTCAACCACGACTACGTTCAGATTTCACAAACAGTAGAAGGGTCTTAGACGGGCATTAAATACGAGGATTGCATTACATACAGAGTGCAGAGTTCAGGGGGGTTACACACAGTGCAGAGCTGTCACTTGTAAACACATAAACCAGACTTCCGTGTTTACAAGTGATTGTGGTGAGCAGGCACCAAAGGGTCTGAGCCAGAGGTGGTGGAATTGAGTTCCCCCTGAAAAAAAGCCCTGTGTGTATATATATATATATATATATATATATATATATATATATATATATATATATATATATACACACATACACACACATCCAAAATACTACATATACATAGAAATACTGTAGTCTACAGAAAGAACTACAGTGCCTTGCGAATGTATTCGGCCCCCTTGAACTTTGCGACCTTTTGCCACATTTCAGGCTTCAAACAAAGATATAAAATTTAAATTTTTTTTGAAGAATCAACAAGTGGAACTAAATTTATTGGATTTCAAACTTTAACAAATTTAATACAGAAAAATTGGGCGTGCAAAATTATTCAGCCCCTTTACTTTCAGTGCAGCAAACTCTCTCCAGAAGTTCAGTGAGGATCTCTGAATGATCCAATGTTGACCTAAATGACTAAAAAACAATGTGTTATTAAAAGATATTAACAAAACATTAACAGCGCTAAAATGAGCCTATAAATGGCTTATGAGTCTAATACTCATGTACTGCAATGGTTAATTGAGAAAAAGTCTTTAGGACTATATATACACCACGTTGAGTAACTCTAGTGAATATATAACATGGGTTCCCACTCTTTGTAGTTTCATTAGTAGTAGTCCATGCAATTCCTCAGATGTAAAAAGTTCTTTGTTGGGAGTGATCACACAGTGTAGGCATTTATCTGCTCAAATGCTGATAGGGGGGAAATCACAGAGAGTCCCTAAGATTTTGTACTCACCAGAATGTAGTACTTTAAAACATTGGATACATCCACTTGTAGCAATCACGCATCGGTTCTCCTCCTCTGGTGTGTGATGATGATCCGTGTGTTCTAATCAGTGTAGCTTGGCAGTCATGCAGGGAGGCAAAAGAAAACTTTGCATAGTGTAAAATCCTTTTTATTTAAACAATAGCTTTATTGTTTAAATAAAAAGGATTTTACACTATGCAAAGTTTTCTTTTGCCTCCCTGCAAGACTGCCAAGCTACACTGATTAGAACACACGGATCATCATCACACACCAGAGGAGGAGAACCGATGCGTGATTGCTACAAGTGGATGTATCCAATGTTTTAAAGTACTACATTCTGGTGAGTACAAAATCTTAGGGGGGAAATCACAGAGAGTCCCTATCAGCATTTGAGCAGATAAACGCCTACACTGTGTGATCACTCCCAACAAAGAACTTTTTACATCTGAGGAATTGCATGGACTACTACTAATGAAACTACAAAGAGTGGGAACCCATGTTATATATTCACTAGAGTTACTCAACGTGGTGTATATATAGTCCTAAAGACTTTTTCTCAATTAACCATTGCAGTACATGTGTATTAGACTCATAAGCCATTTATAGGCTCATTTTAGCGCTGTTAATGTTTTGTTAATATCTTTTAATAACACATTGTTTTTTAGTACCATTTTATTATAATAGCTGCTTTTCTACTGCATAAAACAATCATCTACTCAACTATTTTTCCATTGAGCGCTAGGATCAGAATAATCCGTTGGCTATTTGATATAATTTTTTTCAATACTTCTGACCTAAATGACGATAAATAGAATCCACCTGTGTGTAATCAAGTCTCCGTATAAATGCACCTGCTCTGTGATAGTCTCAGAGGTCCGTTTAAAGAGCAGAGAGCATCATGAAGAACAAGGAACACACCAGGCAGGTCCGAGATACTGTTGTGGAGAGGTTTAAAGCCGGATTTGGATACAAAAAGATTTCCCAAGCTTTAAACATCCCAAGGAGCACTGTGCAAGCGATAATATTGAAATGGGAGTATCAGACCACTGCAAATCTACGAAGACCTGGCCGTCCCTCTAAACTTTCAGCTCATACAAGGAGAAGACTGATCAGAGATGCAGCCAAGAGGCCCATGATCACTCTGGATGAACTGCAGAGATCTACAGCTGAGGTGGGAGACTCTGTCCATAGGACAACAATCATATACTGCACAAATCTGGCCTTTATGGAAGAGTGGCAAGAAGAAAGCCATTTCTTAAAGATATCCATTAAAAGTGTTTAAAGTTTGCCACAAGCCACCTGGGACACACACCAAACATGTGGAAGGTGGTGCTCTGGTCAGATGAAACCAAAATCGAACTGTTTGGCAACAATGCAAAACGTTATGTTTGGCGTAAAAGCAACACAGCTCATCACCCTGAACACACCATCCCCACTGTCAAACATGGTGGTGGCAGCATCATGGTTTGGCTAGCTTTTCTTCAGCAGGGACAGGGAAGATGGTTAAAATTGATGGAAAGATGGATGGAGCCAAATACAGGACCATTCTGGAAGAAAACCTGATGGAGTCTGCAAAAGACCTGAGACTGGGACGGAGATTTGTCTTCCAACAAGACAATGATCCAAAACATAAAGCAAAATCTACAATGGAATGGTTCACAAATAAACATATCCAGGTGTTAGAATGGCCAAGTCAAAGTCCAGACCTGAATCCAATCGAGAATCTGTGGAAAGAACTGAAAACTGCTGTTCACAAACGCTCTCCATCCAACCTCACTGAGCTCAAGTTGTTTTGCAAGGAGGAATGGGCAAAAAATTCAGTCTCGATGTGCAAAACTGATAGAGACATACCCCAAGCGACTTACAGCTGTAATCGCAGCAAAAGGTGGCGCTACGAAGTATTAACTTAAGGGGGCTGAATAATTTTGCACGCCCAATTTTTCATTTGTTAAAAAAGTTTGAAATATCCAATAAATTTCGTTCTACTTCATGATTGTGTTTTATATCTTTATGTTTGAAGCCTGAAATGTGGCAAAAGGTCGCAAAGTTCAAGGGGGCCGAAATACTTTCGCAAGGCACTGTATATTCCTAGTTAAAATACTTTTACATCTCAAAAGCTGTAACCCTATACCTTAGATGGGAGGATGGTAAAACTTCAACAGGAAGCCAGTTCAGCCCAATGATAACCATATGCCAGTTTTTACCATAGAAGATTATGAAGCTACAAACTAACTATATAATTAAATATATAACAAATTATAGAATTCACTTTTCCAAATCCAGACACTGATATAAATATTTTAAATGTATTCAAGTCCATTATTCTCAAAGACCCAACTCCATTCGTGTGTTAATATTGTTAATAGATGAATATTAGATATTATATTGAAGAAAATCTTTATAACAGCAGCCCACAGATTCTGCAGCACCCATTCACTGCCCAACCTGGAATTCAGATGAAAACAGCACATTTAATTCCCTTTTTTTTTTTTTTTTTACTGAAGATCTGTATTGATCGATTGTGGACCAAAGCAATTTTTATGCCAAACAATATATTGGGGCCAACCCAATTCGTTCCTTGCCAGATCATTCGAATATAAACTTATGGTATATGCCTTATTCTGACAGCAACGGGGTGTTGCTCTCAGAAAATATACAAGTGCATCTCAAAATATTAGATCATCAAAAAGGTTTTTGAGTAATTAAATTCAAAAAGTGAAACCCATTTTATATTAATGTGTTACACAGAGTGATAGTCTTCAAGCATTTCTTTCTTTTCATTTTGAGGATTATGGCTTACAGCTAGCGAAAACCCCAAATTTTGTATCTCAGAACATTTGAATATTACTATTCTAGTCTATATTAGAAGACCAATAATAATAAAAAAATGTTTAATACAGAAATGTTGGCTTACTGAGAAGTACATCCACGCAATACTTGATTGGGGGGTCCTTTTGCATGCATTAGTGAATCAATGCGGCGTGGCATTGCTGAGGTGTTATGGAAGCCCAGGTTTCTTTGATAGTGGCCATCAGCTAATCTGCATTGTTGGGTGTGGTGTTTCATCTTCCTCTTAACAATACGCCACAGATTCTCTATGGGGTTTTGGTCAAGTGAGTTTTATGGGCAAATCAAGCAAAGTGCTACCATGATCATTAAACCAGGTATTGGTACTTTTGGCAGCGTGGGCAGGTTCCAAGTCCTCCTGGAAAATTAAATGAGCATCTTCATGAAGCTGGTCAGCAGAGGGAAGCATGAAGTGCTCTAGAATTTAAAGGTTCACTGACTTTGGAGTTGATAAAACACAGTAGACCAACACCAGCAGATGACATGTCTCTTTAAATCATCACCGACTGCAAAATTTAGCATTTAATTTAGAAATCATGGTCCCAGAGTCTGGAAAAAGAGTAGAGACACACAGAATCCAATTTGCAAGAGATCCGGTGTGAAGTTTCCACAGTCAGTGATGAAATGAAAAAAAATGAAAGTAACCTGTCCCAAAAAGTGACAGTCTATCTCATGTCGGTATGTAAACAGCAATTGCACCATGAGGTATCACCGCAATTGTCATATTGAGGGCAGTTATTCTAGCACTGGACCTCTTGTGCAAATCTAAAGTGGTAACCTGTAAAAGCTTTTAAAGCACCGCCTATGAATATTAAAAATGTACGGAATGTATAAACTGTCCTGGATGCAAGCGGATTTGGTTTTTAAGCACCACATACCACTAATGTATAATAATAATGACCAATAATGTATAAAGGTAAGTATGTAGTATGAAAGATGAGACTTTTTACAGGTGCCAATATAAAAAATGGTTACATTTTAACATTTGTGTTTCATCTTAATTAAAACTTCATTAAAACCATGAATATCATTGTATTATGATCAGTTTGTGTCCATGTCTACAATAGATGCATCAATCTCAACATGTTCTGCCAAAACATTTCCGGCTTCTTCAGGAGTATTAAGGATTAATTGGAATTGTGTGAAAAACGATGCTGCCATGAAGATGCGACAGGAAAGGAAAATTACGGAAAAGTGAGTATACAATTTTCTGTTTTCCTGTCGAATCATGGCAGAATACACCTTTGGGTAAATAACTCACAAACTGGGTGGGTCTGAGCATAAAGATGATGTTTTATTTACAAGGAATAGGGGTGTTGGACCAAATAACCGTTCGTCCAAACTCTGCCATAGACAATCTGGCAGAGTACACCTTATGAGAAATAAAGGTGTTTCTGGATGACCAAGTCGCTGCTTGGTATATAGTTTCCGAGGACACTCTGCAGTAGGCTGCCCAGGAGGTTGCCATTGCCCTTGGGGAATGTGCCTTCAAGCCCTCAGGTGTGTGCTTGGCTCAGCGAGTAGGCCTTTTTGATGGAAGGTGCGAGAGGTTGCTGCTTGCCCTCTTCTAAATCCATGTGGGATGACCAGGAGGTATTCTGATTTCCTCAGATCATTGGTTGCCGAGAGGTAGGCCATGATGTTTGTTCTTGCATCCAGTGGATGTGGATCCCCTTGATTGGTGGAGAGAGCAGGAAGGTTGATCTCCTGGTTAAAATAGGAGGACGATACCTTCAGTATGAACCGATTGGATGGTCTTAAGACTACTTTGTCTGGATAGACGATCAAATATGGTTCTTTTGCCAGTAAGGCATGCATCTCTGAGAGTCTCTTTGTGATCAAGAAGGTGAGCTTGAGCATTAGGTCCCACAGGGAGAGGTTGTTCAATGGAGATTAAGGTTCATGCGCTAGAGCTTCCAGTACGGTCGAAAGATCCCAGGTCGGGAAGGAAGGCTTTCTCGGAGGCCTCATCTTTAGGCAGGCCTACTGGAATTGAATGACGAGAGATTCTTGTGCCCATTTGAATCCCGTCATGGCCGATAAAGCTGATACGTGGACTTTTAGAGTGCTTGACCAAGGCCTTTATCTAGGCCTAACTGCAGAACCTCAAGGATTTGAGCAGCTGTTAGAGAGGACGGGTTCCAGTCAGTTGTGTGACAGAGAAACTTCCCCCAGATCTTCTTATAGGTATTGTTGGTGGTGCATTTTCTGGCTTGAAAAAGCGTCTACCACTTTGTGGGAGCAACCTTGGTTTAGGAACCTAGTCCTTTCAACCTCCAGGCTGTCAGATGCATCCTTTCCGGGGATGGATGAAAAAGTTGCCCCTGGGAGAGTATATCTGCTGCTGGTGGAAGAGGTAACGGTCTCGCTGTGTTTAGCTGAAGGAGATTGGTGAACCATGGCCATCTCGGCCAAAAGGGAAGGACTGCTATTATCGTGGATGACCACCTCTTGAGTCTGAGAAGAAATCTCGGTATGAGAGGTGTCGGGGGAAAGATGTAACCCAGACGGAAGTTCCACTTGTGCTGCAGGCAATCCGTCCCCTCCAACGGGCAGGGAAATATCGTCCGGTACCAGCCGGCTTTTCGCATTGTCTGGAGTTGCTGCCAGGTCTATATCCGGCATGCCCCAAGTTTTTGTTATGAGGGAGAAAGCTTGGTAACTCAGAGCCCACTTGTGAGAAACGAGGCTCCTGCTTAGCGTGTCGGCCAGCTGATTCTGGGGCCCCGGTACATACATCGCTCTTAGTCCCGACAGATTCACTTGCGCCCATTCGAGAACTGGGTGGACTTCCTGCATCATGGAACGACTTCTGGTTGATATAGGCAACTGCCACCCTGTTGTCCATCTTCAGCAGGACTTCTTTCCTTTTCAGAAGAGGACTGAAAGCCAAGAGAGCTTGGAATGCTGCTTTCATCTCTAGGACGTTCGATACTACGTCCTGTGTCTCGAAAGACCAACGGCCTTGGACTGCAAGTTGCTGGTAATGTGCTCCCCAGCCCTCCTTGCTAGTGTCTGAAGTGATAACCTCCTGAGTGGGGGTGACTATATGTTTGTACCTCTAGGTTGTACAACCGGGTCCACCACCATAGAGACTGTTTGACCTCCTTTTGGATGATGATTTGTTGAGACATCGATACATTGTTGCATTGTATCAAGAATGTCTGGATAGGTCTCATGTTCCACTGGGCCCATTGAACCATAGAGATGGTTGCCGATAGCGACCCCAGAATGCTGAGACACTCTCTGGCTGGAAGCGTGGTGGATAAGAGTAACCTCTTTGCCTTTTGGCCTATGATGGGAATCTGAGGAAGCTCTATGGCATTGAGCCGGGTATCTAGTTCTACTCCCAGAAAAAAAACATTCTTTGTGTAGGTTGGAGAGTGCTTTTTCTCCAGTTTATCAGCCACCCACATTTTTGAAGGGTGGATGTTAGGGTACCTCGATGGAGTAGAAGAGACTCTTGGTTGTCTGCGAGCAGTAGAATGTCGTCCAGATAATGGTGGACTCTCAACCCTTGCTCCCTTAGTAAAGCTATTACTGGTAGTAGGACCTTGGTGAAGGTTCTGGGAGCGGTGGAAATCCCGAACGGAAGGCTTTGAGATTGAAAGTGTTGAAGATTCACAGAGAAGCGGAGAAACTTCTGGAATGCGGTGTGAATAGGAACGTGCAGGTAAGCGTCCTTCAAGAGCATCCAGTCGCCAATGTTTATGGCAGAGGATGGATTGTAGGCTTTCCATCTTGAATGTCTCCACTAGGATTGAACGATTGAGATTTTTTGAATCTAGGACGGGGCGCAAATCCCCGGTCTTTTCTTTACCAGGAAAAAAGGCTAGTAGAAGCTTTTTCCCTTTCTGTGGAGGTGGTACTTCCACTATGGCCTGTTTTTGGATTAAGTTTTGAACATATTCTGTCAACACCAGCTTCTCTTTTCCCGAGAAGTTGGGATTCTGGTTGAGACGAACTGGTCTCTGGGAGGACGATTCTTGAACCTCCATTTGTGTCCTTCTTGGACGGTAGCTACTGTCCATGGATCTTTTATCAACTCCGCCCAAACCTGCCTGAAGTCCTTTAGTCTGGCTCCTACTATGGCTGGTTGGCCGGGCATACCTGCAAAAATGACTTCTGGTCCCCCCGTGGCAGGGGTCTTAGATTTTGGGAGTTTTAGGAACGAGGATTGTGGATTCTTCCAATTCTTCCTGTACTCTGCCGGGCCTGTATGACTTGGCCTCCCTATACCTGTCTGGAAGGTTTCGTCTGGCGGTAGGCTGTCTTTGTTGCTTCGGCCTTCTGTCTGTAGGGACGAGACCCGACTTCCCACCGGTGACCTTTGAAATGGCCGAGTCCAACTTCTCTCCGAAGAGGTTTGTGCCGTCAAATGGGATTTTGCACCAGTTAGACTTCGAGGAAGGGTCAGCTGATCAGGGTTTTAGCCAAAGTGCCCTCCTTCCCAGGACTGAGCTTAAAGGAGTTGTAAAGGAAACATTATTTTTTTTGCTGAAATTACTGTTTACAGGGTATAGAGACATAATAGTTAACGGATTCATTTTAAAAATAAAAAACCACTTGACAACTGGGCACTTAAACACCCTTAATAACCAGACCAATTTTCAGCTTTCGGTGCTCTCACATTTTGAATGACAATAACTCAGTCATACAACACTGTAACCAAATGAAATTTTTGTCCTTTTTTTCCCACAAATAGAGCTTTCTTTTGGTGGTAATTGATCACCTCTGCGGTTTTTATTTTTTCCGCCAATAATGAAAAAAGAACGAAAATTTTGTAAAAAAATGTATTTTTTTTCATTTCTATTATAACATTTTGCAAAAAATGAATTTTTCTTCATAAATTTGGCCTAAAATGTATACTGCTACATATCTTTGGTTAAAAAAAATAAAAATTGGGTTATTATTTAGTCTGGGTGAAAGTTATAGGGTCTACAAGCTATGGTACCAATTACTGAAAATTTATCAATTTGATCACATCTGAAGTACTGACGGCCTTTCTCATTTCTTGAGACCCTAACATGCCAGAAAAGTACAAATACCCCCTAAATGACCCCTTTTTGGAAAGAAGACATTCCAAGGTATTTAGAAAGAGGCATGGTGAGTTTTTTGAAGTTGTAATTTTTTCCCACAATTCTTTGCAAAATCAAGGTTTTTTTTATTTTTATTTTTTTTCCACAAAAGTTTCATATTAGCAGGTTATTTCTCGCACACAGCATATTCATACCACAAAATACACCCCAAAACACATTCTGCTATTCCTCCCGAGTATGGCGATACCACATGTGTGAGACTTTTACACAGCGTGGCCACATACAGAGGCCCAACATGCAGGGAGCACCATCAGGCGTTCTGGAGCACCCAGACCAGTTCTGACATTTCTCTCCTACATGTAAAAATCATCATTTATTTGCTAGAAAATTACATAGAACCCCAAAACATTATATATGCTTTTTTTAGCAAAGACCCTAGAGAATACAATGGCGGTCGTTGCAACTTTTTATCGCGCATGGTATTTGCACAGCAATTTTTCGAACGCATTTTTTTGGGAAATAAAACAGTTTTGTGCTTTTTTAAAAAAAAAACATTAAAGTTAGCCCAATGTTTTTGCATAATATGAAAGATGAAGTTACGCCGAGTAAATAGATACCCAACATGTCACCCTTCAATATTGCACACGCTTGTGGAATGGCGCCAAACTTCGCTACTTAAAAATCCCCATAGGCGACGTTTTAAATGTTTTTACTGGTTACATGTTTTTAGTCACAGAGGAGGTCTGGGGCCAAAATGATTGCTCTCGCTCTAACGTTCGCAGCGATACCCCACATGTGTGGTTTGAACACCGTTTTCATATGTGGGCGGGACTTACATACACATTCGCTTCTGTATACGAGCACGCGGGAACAGGGGCGCTTTAAATATTTATTTTTTATTTTTATTGTTCATTTTACTTTATTTTAGTTTGACACGTTTTTCCCCAAAAATAAATGTTTTGATCACTTTCATTCCAATTACAAGGAATGTAAACATCCCTTTGTAATAGGAATATAGCATGACAGGTCCTCTTTACAGTGAGATATGGGGTCAATAGGACCCCCACATCTCACCTCTAGGCTGGGAAGCCTGAAAACCCCCCCAAAAAAAAAAACGATCCTGGCTTCGATCGCAGCGGTGAGTCAGAAGAAGCACCGGAGGGCGAAGGGAGTGGGGACGTCCACTTTTGCCTCCCGTAAGAACGATCAAGAGGCGGAACAGCCGCCATGATCGTTCTTATGGTGTAGAGAATCGCCGGCTGAAAAAAATGATATCTGAATGATGCCTGTAGCTGCAGGCATCATTTAGATATCCCTGCACAAAGTCAAGGACCTCATATGACGTGGGCGGGAAGTGGTTAAAACACATTTTTTTCCCCAGAGTATTTTCTGGGTATTGCAGAGTATTGGCCGGGGTATTGCAAAGTATTGGTGTTGGGGTATTGCAGAGTATTGGTGTTGGGGTATTGCAGAGTATTGGTGTTGGGGTATTGCAGAGTATTGCCGGGGTATTGCAAAGTATTGTGGCGGGGGGTATTGCAAAGTATTGGTGCGGGGGTATTGCAAATTATTGGTGCGGGGTATTGCAAAGTATTGGTGCGGGGTATGCAAAGTATTGGCCGGGGTATTGCAAAGTATTGGTGCGGGGTATTGCAGAGTATGGTGTGGGGGGTATTGCAGAGTATTGTGTGGGGGGTATTGCAGAGTATTTGTGTGGGGGGGTATTGCAGAGTATTGTGTGGAGGGTATTGCAGAGTATTGTGTGGAGGGTATTGCAGAGTATTGTGTGGGGGTATTGCAGAGTATTGTGTGGAGGGTATTGCAGAGTATTGTGTGGGGGTATTGCAGAGTAATTGTGCGGGGGGTTATTGCAAAGTATTGGTGCGGGGGTATTGCAGAGTATGGTGCGGGGGTATTGCAGAGTATTGTGTGGGGGGTATTGCAGAGTATTGTGTGGGGGGTATTGCAGAGTATTGTGCGGGGGGTATTGCAGAGTATTGTGCGGGGGTATTGCAGAGTATTGCGCGGGGGGTATTGCAGAGTATTGCGCAAGGGGTACTGCAGAGTATTGCGCAAGGGGTACTGCAGAGTACTGGCAGGGGGTATTGCAGAGTATCGCGCGGGGGGTACTGCAGAGTATTGCGCGGGGGTATTGCAGAGTATTGCGCGGGGGTATTGCAGAGTATTGCGCGGGGGTATTGCAGAGTATTGCGTGGGGGTATTGCAGAGTATTGCGTGGGGTTTGCAGAGTATTGCGCGGGGGTTTTGCAGAGTATTGCGCGGGGGTTTTGCAGAGTATTGCGCGGGGGTTTTGCAGAGTATTGCGCGGGGGTTTTGCAGAGTATTGCGCGGGGGTTTTGCAGAGTATTGCGCGGGGGTTTTGCAGAGTATTGCGCGGGGGTTTTGCAGAGTATTGCGCGGGGGGTATTGCAGATTATTGCGCAGGGGGTATTGCAGAGTAATTGCGCAGGGAAGGCAGAGCATTGCAGAGTATTGCACAGGGAAGGCAGAGTATTGCAGGGGTTAATGCAGGGATGGCTGAGCAGGGATGGATGGATCTGTGACTGCAATAGTCACAGATCCATCCCACACTGCTGCTGCCATCCGCGCTCTCCTCTCACACTGTACCGATCGGTACAGCGAGAGGAGGGAGGAACCGGCGTCAAATGACGCCGGTTTGTTTACCTGTGATCACGCCGTCATTGGACGGCGCGATCACATGGTAAAAGACCGCTGTTGTCGGTCAGTTACCGAGATCTGTGTAGCGCCGGGTCTCATAGACCCGGCTCGCACAGAATTTTCAGTGTGCGCGCCCGAGGCGGCGCGCATTACTGCTTCTGGTGGGCGCCGTTAAATAACGGCGACCCCCAGTTAAGCAACCACCTTGCCGCCGTTATATGACGGCGGCTGGTGGTTAAGTGGTTAAAAATAGATAAAAATCAATCATATAATGTACCTGCAGTTTCTAGTTTTGTTTTTGCATGTTTCCTGCTTCTGTGATGTACAGAGCCAATACAGGGCAGTGATGGTTTGGAAAACAAAACTGATTGGTTCTGTGGGGTTTTAGACACACAGTAATCACACCTCTGATTAGTGACCACAGAGAGAAAGCTCCCAGTACTGTTATCAGGAAACAGACAACCAGGATGTGTGGAGATCAGAGAAGAATTACAGCAACTTGAGAGAAAAAACGAACAATGAGGACATGAAAATCGCCTGCAAGGCTAAGCTCCTGGAGAGCCTCAGATACCAATTTTTTGGCATTGGAGGACCAACTTGTAACGGCTCCTCCCACTGCTGCTAGCGTAATTGCTGATCTGCAGGCACCGCCTGCAGATAGGTAGGCCTCTTAAGATCTAGATCGATCTTTCTGTCCAGCACGTCTTTAAATGTAACCGTATCTTCTATTGAAAGTGTTACATGCCTGGTGAGGCGCATCAGAAGAATCTACCACTGGTGGCGTTACTAGTGGGTTGACACTAGATTCCTTCAGCGGATACAGTTTGCAAGCCTAATTTGCCGAGGCTGTCTTCTCTCAGGTTTCTGCATTCATCCTTGATTAGGTCTTCCAGTACATCGACAAATGGAAGGTCTCTGGCTCTCTTTTCAGATCCGGAAATGTCTTGCTTTTGCAGTTTCTTTTCCTCCTCCCAATCGATGGCTTCCTTCACTGATTTAATAAAGGGTTCTATTTAGTGCAAAGTCGAACCCAGTAGAGACCTAATTCCTCATTGTCATAAGGGGTCTGACTTTTTAGATGTGGAAGGAATCGCAGGTGAAGTGCCTTGTGCGGACCTGCTTGTTTCAGACTCTGCGATTTGCAGAGATGTGTCTCTACCGGATCTCTGTGCGGCTCTCTTTCTCTGTCGCTTCGTCTAGGCACGTGCGACAAGCCAGCTTGTCTGGAAGTGCTATGGCACCGCAGACCCAGCATGAATTCTCTGATGGGCAGATATGCTGAGAGGGAGGAGATCGTCTGCTTGAAGGAGACCTCCTATGATAGGAGTGCCTGTGCCTTGAATAGGATTTTGAGCGGCTCCTCCTGCGACTTCCCCTGCTGTGTGAGCGACTGCTGCCGTGGTCCGAGTGGCTTTGCCGGTGACTTGAGCGGCTTTATTTTGGATGGCTCTTTTCACCTTGAAACGGACGATCTGGCCGACCTGATAGGGCTCTCCAATTTAGACAGCATTAGTGACGGGCTCTCTTTTTCGATCTTCACTACTTACCAATCTTCCCCCCTCTTACCTATTAGTGATGGGAGCGATAGGTTTTTTCCCCTACAGAGACAGTAGGTAGTCAGCATGTAAGCAGCAGTAAGGTGGGATTAGAAAGGGAGGAAAACCCCAGGGGCTTACCTGAAGGAGGAACAGCAGTGTAAACTATCCCACTGAAAAACATTGTCAGGAACAGTGTTTTTTTGCAGAGAAAAAACAGCAGAGAAAGCTGGGATTTTTCAATTTGGCGCTCGGTGATGACATCACGGCAGCACATGCTCAGTAGTGCCGTGAGCGGATGGGCACCATCTTAGAAACTGGAATCCCCATACAAGTCAGCATTGTGAGCCTGTAGGGGATATTTCAGCCTGTCTGCACCTGCATAGAAGTGACTGGACCTTCAGCGTCATCATGCCTGGAGCCTGCCGAGGAACTACAGTTTTTGTTTAAAGTTTTATTTTATACTGGAAAGCCGGAGGCCGCTGTAGAGACCCATTTAAGGTCTGTGAGGGGGGGCGTGGCCAAGAGCGGCATGTGAGCGGACGTGTCTCACAGAGCTCCCTGACAGTACACTGCAGCGATCCTTCTCCCGGCCGTTACACTGCTCGTTTTCGGCACCGGACACCACCCAGCTGATCTACAGCACCCGCCGCACGTATCGATCTGTGCATCGGCCCGATCAACGGCATGATGACCCGCAAACAGCTGAAAGGAGATGAGCTCCAGGACTTGCAAAATTGCGCCGCGGCAGCCTGGAAGACACGTGGAGACAAGAGGGATGCTGGTAAGATCCCCCCCCCAAGACACCTAAAGCCCTTGGGAAAGAGGCCCCTAAAGATATGGTGTATTATGCACAGAAGATGAACAACTTGGCAGACCGCCCCTCGGACGAGGAGCTGGATGCCACGCCAGACATTTTTCAAGCTCTGTCGCAGGGGCCTCGGTCAGCTCAGGCCTCACAGCAGGCCCCAGCCCAGAATACACTGGAGGTGAACACAGGGGAGGTAGAGGAGGAGGAGGGCGCAGAACAACCCACGCTGGCTCAGATATTGAAAGCAGTGAACAAGTGCACAGCCTCGGTGCAGACTCTGCAACAGCACTTTGGGGGATTAAAAGAGGAGGTAGGGCTGATCCGCCATGACTTCCAAAAAATTAGAGAGCGCACCACGGCGGTGGAGAGTCGGGTCAGCGAGGTGGAAGACAGAATGGCCCCCCTCATAAGAGAATTGCAGGTCACGGCCAGGATGGCGACGGCTAATGAGAACCGTAATGAAGACATTGAGAATCGCCTGAGGAGCAATGTCCGCATAGTGGGCCTCCCTGAAAAGACAGAAGGCCAGGACCCCACTGCTTTTGTGGAGGCCTGGCTGCAGGAAGTCTTTGCAAAGACGCCTTTAACGCCCTTCTATTCAGTGGAGAGGGCGCATAGAGTGCCTCCTAGGCCTCTCCCTCCTGGCAACCCGCCACGTACCATGCTGGCCAAACTTCTCAACTTTAAGGACAAGGAAATTATTCTGCTACTGGCCAGAGAACGGCGTAACATTCAATTTAATGGAGTGAGGGTGTCTTTCTACCCCGACTTCTCTGCGGATGTGCAGAGGCGCAGGGCCAAATTTGGAGAAGTGAGAGAAGATTACAATGCCTGCGTGCTAATTACGCTATGCTGTATCCTGCCAAGCTTCGAATCGTTGCGGGTGGTAGAGCCAGTTTTTGAGTCAGCGACAGAGGCCTCATCATGCTGATATGAATGAGCACACTGATTCGCCAAGCAGGGACCCGGCGGCGGATGCGGACTGATTTACCCTGATCTGATGGACGGCAGAGATGGCTGGTAAGCCGGCTCATACTTTTTTGGCTTGTTACTTGTCAAAGGCTGGCGATTGTTACTCAGCCATCATCCATGTGGTCGCAGGACCGGGAGAACAATATATGTATTTTTTTCTACTCAGGAATTGAGCGAACTGTTTACTCTATATTATTTTCCCCAGACTTACCTAGTTCTACATGCGACTTGGAACACATGTGAGTGGCCCGCAGAGGCGCAAGGTTGGTGCCACGGACTGCCTGTTGCGTCTGTGGTATGATAAGGGCACAAGTTTTTGTCCAGCAACTAATTGTTGCACAGTTAAAGTTTTTTTTTTTCCGGGTGCTACTGACTTCTCTCCATTACTATTTTTTGAATACTGCTATCCATCTCGCACACTCGGAAGGACTGCTGCTCCACTCCCTCATTTCCTGCTTTGGGTCCGTACCAAGCGGATGGACCTGGCCTGCCATTCTGAGCTGGGGTGTGGTGATATATCTAAAGCTGATGACCCAAGGATTACCATTATTTCTTTTTTAATTTTTATTCCATTTTCCTAGCCGTTCTGCCTATCTATTTTTGAACCCCAGGCATAGCGCCTACTATTCCGTAATAATGCAATACACTGTGATGCCGTTGGACAGGTTTGGGAGTAGGGGCGGTTATTCTGGCGGGTGGAGGTTCAATATGCTGTGTGATGCCAATCTAATTGTGAAATGTTGTCGGGAATTGATGTAGTTTCATGGAATGTTAGGGGTTTGGGTGATCCGCTTAAGCGGACCATGGTGTCTACCTCCCTCAGGAAGCATTTTCCGGCTATATGTGTTTTGCAGGAGACTCATCTGACTCCTGAAACTAGATCATGGCTGGGATTTGCTTGGGCAGGCTGGACTTATCACTCCACTCACACCTCCTATTTAAGGGTGTGAGTGTATTGATACATAGATCCCTGGACTTTCAGTGCATAGACTCTTGGGTGATCAGGAGGGAGGTATGTATTTTGCTCTGCAGGGTATACCAACTGACGCTTATTTTAGCTGCAGTTTATGTTCCTCCTCCGTTCAGTCCTCAGGTATTGCGTGCCCTCCTGTCCTTTCAGCTGTCCAATCCTGGGATCCCATTGTGGCAGTAGGGGATTTTAATGATCATGATCCGTACCTGGATAAACACCCTGCCCCGGTGGGACCCCCTGGGGGGACAAGACCAGCTTTGGCTAAATTCATGGAGGAGGTGGGCTGGGTGGACCCCTGGAGACGGAAAAACCCCTTGATGAAACAATTCTCCTGCTTCTCCAAGACACACATGTCTCTGTCTCAGGTTAGTCCTGTGCCTGTGCTCGGCTTCGGCAAACTCAGGTATATTGAGGTACACTACCTTCCCGGTGTGTCTCGGATCATTCTCCCGTCCGACTTTCATTGAGGGTCAAGCCTCTTACAAACACTTGCCTAGAGCACCGTGGAAGCTTAATGCCTTTTGGCTCAACCTTTTCCCCTCTCATGAAAAAATTGAGAGGGATATTGTGCCTACTGGCAGAGACACCGCAGATCATCCTGGAGACAGACAACTGCCTGGGATGCTTTTAGCCTTTTTGAGAGGTATTTTTATTGCTGAGGTAAATGCAATTAAACATAACACTACTGAACAGAGGGAACAGGTAGCACAGATGGTAAAGCGCTTGGAGGCAGAGTATATAGCCAACTCGGGGGAAGGTTCCCGGGAGGCTTGGATAGCGGCTCAGGGACGCACTGACCAGGTTGGACACATCTAGGGCTGACAGGAAACGCTTTTTTCTAAAATGGCATTCTACGAGGAGGGGGGAGCAGACGGGCGAAACTCTTAGCTAAGATAGTCCAATCACAACAGACATCCCCGTCCATAGTGCGCTTAGGACAGAGGGAGGCAGCATGGTAAATACCCCCGATCTGGTGATGAGGGAACTGGTTAGATTCTATGCTGACCTGTAGCTATCAAAGCAAACACATACTGGAGAGGGAGACTTGGATTAATCTGCAGGGGATAGTGCTACCGTGTTTAACGAGTCCCAGGCGGAGGTCCCTTGAGACTCCCATTACCCTTGAGGAGATGACAGAGGCCGCTAACTCTTTTTCCAACACTAAGGCTCCAGGAGATGATGGCATTCCGATTGAGGTGTACAAGCAGTATGGGGGTGTTGTGCTCCCGAGGCTGCTTCACACCCTGAATGCGGCCAGGGAGGCGGGACAGCTCCCGGATTCCATGCGACAGGCCAGCATAGTTCTGCTACTTAAACCCGGAAAGGATCCATTGGATCCCGGATCCTATAGGCCAATTTCGCTTCTTCAAAGCGATATAAAAATACTAGCTAAGGTATTGGCGATAAGGTGTAGTAGTATATGTTGTAATATATGGATATGTATGTGTGTGTGTATATATATATATATATATATATATATAATATATATATATATATATATTTTGTATGAGTAACATATACAGGCCAGATTTCAAAAACCTGTGATTCAAAGAGACAGGAAGAGTCTCAAACCACTACTCAATCAGTTGAATTAGATTAAATAAGTTCTAGTTTTACACTTCAGGCCTGTGATTGCATGTTTGCAAGTCAAAAGAGGTTTGTCTATTGTCAAAAAAGGCAGAGACAGGATGGAGCCGTTTTTACATATCGAACCATTATTCAGATCACATGCAATCTAATTACTTATTAGAGGGGGGGGGGGGGTTTAGTATGCAAAGGATGCATACTAATTAGTGACTTCGCTGATGTCACATCCTGTCTTTTAGAGTGTGCAGGTAATATGTCCTGCTGTCTTTCAATTAAGAGACAACCAATCAAATTGCTCAGCTATTAAAAAGAAATATATAATGTTGGGAATTTCTGGTTATCAGTTAGAGAATATACCCCCACGTATTCTCTGCATGACCATGTGAAGGCACAGATCTAGAAGGGATCAGAACATGTATTCTCTAAGATGAGACTTTGACACTACATTACTCTGTTGGATTCTTGTATCGTCTGTGGACTTTGTATGTTATTGGAAGATCCATTAAATGCGTTCTCTGGAGAACCTGGTGTGAGTTGCTGCGGAACAACGTAATTTATGGTCATTATACTAAATATCTAAGATATTAATTATCTGACCGGAGTACTGGGCACACATATACATGATCACTACATAAGGCTGAACAAGGTGATCTCGGCGATTATACACACAGATCAATCAGGTTTTATACCGGAGAGGTCTACAGCTCCAGGAGGTTGTTTGTTAATATGCAGTCGACGGCGGACAATGTGGGGGATAGAGCAATGCTGTCGCTAGATGCCCACAAAGCCTTCGACAGCATTGAATGGCAGTACCTGTGGGCGACGTTGTCCAGATTTGGGTTTGGGCCGGTATTTCAGTCTTGGGTGAAACTTCTGTACGACTCCCCCCTGGCGGTCATTAGGGAGGAGGGCAGAGTGTCCTCTCCCTTCCCGCTACATAGGGGGACCCGACAGGGGTGCCCCCTTTCACCCTTTCTGTTTGCGGTTGCCACAGAACCGCTGGCGGCTCTGGTGCGCTCCAACCCCCAAATTACGGGATTCAAGTATGGATTGACGCACGAAAAAATTATGCTCTACGCGGACGATACCATGTTATTGTTGGGAGATACGTCGGGCTCTCTTCGGGAGGCGATGTCGGTGGTTCAGACATTCGGGTCCTTCTCGGGTCTATTGATCAACTGGACTAAGTCCGCAATTATGCTACTGGACTCGTCGAACCCGCAGGATAGTACGATGCAGAACATCCCAGTGACGACTAAATTCAAATATTTGGGTGTATGGGTTACCCCCCAGCCACTTGAGTATGTTACTCTAAACCTTACTCCCTAGACAGGATTAGGGATAAAATAAAAATATGGTCGAAATTGAAAATGTCCCTGGTTGGCAGAGTGAACCTCACAAAAATTGTGTTTATGCCCCAACAATTGTACATTTTACATAACACTCCCATGGTTGTCCCCCTAAAGATTTTCAGAATTATTAACTCCCTATTCCGGGCATTCCTCTGGCTTAATAAACCTCCCAGGATTAATTGGAACAAATTGCAAAAACCTAAGGAGACGGGAGGGCTAGCTCTCCCTAATCCCTGGTTGTACTACCTGGCAGCTCAACTACAACACATAGCCCGAGCTATGAGTAAGGGACAGGGGGACACGGTGGTAGACATAGTTACCCACATGACCGACATGGACAATATGGTGACTGGTCTTGAGTCGTTACAATGTGCTAAGTCAAATAAACTTTTCCCCACATACGCCCTAATGCAGAAAATTTGGAATAAGGCCCGACAACTACAGAACATAGAGGGTTTCACAGGACACAGCCCAATTTGGAACAACCACTACTATGAGGAATTGATGTCCCTGACATGTAGTGAGCACTGGAGGAGATATGGAGTCACCACTGGTACATATCTTTTCTGGGGGTCGTCTGCTCTCTTTTGCGGAACTCCGAGAGAAGTTTGGTCTTCCTCAGGCGATGCAATTCCAATACTTACAGAGCTGAAGCATGCCATTAGGGCCCCAGGCGGGAAGTAACCCTTGGACATTATCCCCTGCCCCCGATCTTTCATTTCATGGCTGGGATAACTAGCTTTAAGGGCTTTATTTCAGATTCATATGCCATGCTACTAGCAGCATTTCTGCCGGGTCTCCCTGAGTGCGGCTGTCCCAGCTTTTTTCCTTCATCCTAATCTCCCTGAAAGGGTGGTGACCTCATGGAAAAGAGATGTGGGCGTTTTTGAGGAGGAACAGTGGGAGGAGGCATTGCTAGCCATACAGGGAGCTTCGCTCAATGTAGCACAACGTTTGTCCCAACTATACATTGTTTTACGCGTACATTTTACCCCGGCCAGACTACACAGGATGGGGCTGGTAGAGGATGATAACTGTCCTAGATGTGCCAGGGACCATGGAGACCTTATTCATTTGATGTGGCGGTGCCCCAAGTTACACTTGTATTGGACGGGGGTTCTCAAGACTCTTAATGAGGTGTTCAAGATTCAGGTGCCACAGACCCCCAAAGTGTGTATCTTGGGTATTAGAGGACCTCCCACTGGAAGATAACCCTAAAAAAGCTGTTGGCAGGGCCCTGTTCCAGGCCCGCAAACTTATCCTTAGGCACTGGAAGGATGCGGAGCCACCAAGGCTGGGGGAGTGGATAGCCCAGATGGGACTCACTCTCCGTGCCGAGAAATGTATCTACCAGCGCAGGAAACGGTGGGGAAGGTTTGAGTTGCTGTGGGCTCCATGGTTAAATTCCCCGGGATTAGCCCCACTTGAATTGGTACTGGACAGGCTGCTCATATAAAAGACCGAGGGTGAAGATTCGAGACTGGGTCATTAGCATGCCGTGAAAGGGGGAAAGGGAAAGGGCCAGGGGATTGGACCCGGTAATACATTGGAGCGGGTCACGGAGTGTGCGAGCATGTCATTACTCTCAAATACTGTACTACTGCATAATGTAAAGGTTTGGTGGGAGGAGAACGTAGCATACCAGAAGTTCTTTCTTTTGTTGTTTTATTTTTGTTGTTCTCTATTATTTCATTATTCTGTGCGGAATAATATGGTTGTATAAAAAAACAAAAAGCAATATAACAGACGAGATGTATGTAACCATGTATTTTTGCCATATTATTCAATAAACATCCTTTTTTGAGAAAAAAAAAAAAAAAAAAAAGGTCTGTGAGGAGCTGGCACACATGTCTGGAGACCAGATCGCTGGAGGCTCAGTAAGTGCTATTGAAAGGTGCGCTCAGAAGAGCTGGAGGTCGCTGCAGTATAAACCTATTTAAGGTTTGTGTAAGGCTGTGACCATCAGAGTGGGGTTCCTTCCATATAGCTCATTTAGAGGCTGTACAGGAGAGGACTTCCACTTGGGAGAGGCTAGAACCTGGCTGTGGCGAAAGTGGTAAGGGGTTCTTCATCTTGTCCTTCTCAGGTGAGGGAAAAAAAAGGAGAATACCTGGGCGGGGGCCCTCTCTGGGCTTAAT
This sequence comes from Rana temporaria, assembly GCF_905171775.1. Lineage (NCBI taxonomy): Eukaryota > Metazoa > Chordata > Amphibia > Anura > Ranidae > Rana > Rana temporaria. Next base: position 305,830,554 of record NC_053491.1, read on the forward strand.
AGTTACAGTCCTATCAGGTCATGGGGGCGGAGCCACAACCCAAAGGTGTATGCTGCCATGATGCGACAGGAAAGTGTATTGTTTTTATGCCTTTATTGTGGGGTATGGAGTTGTAAAGACATTCAACATCAATGGCAACACGCTATGCACCTTGAGGAACATGAATTTCCCCAATTTGTAACAAATCATTTGTATCTTTTACATAAGAAAACAAATGCTTTCACGTGGGTTATTAAATACTCTATTAGCAGACTCGCATTCTCTAGAAGTGTTGGAAGGCAACATGGTTTAATATAATTCTGGAATTTCACTAACTGGTTGATACAGGTAGATGGCCCCAGTTGTAAGGTAAACGTTACATTGAAAGCTTTGTAGCATATCAATCTGGATAGCAAAGGCCTTGCTCGGATCGGACTGGCATGCAGGCAAGCGCCAAAAGAGAGCAATGTCTGCCAGGATGATTGATGAGCAAGATCAAAAGATCAATAAGAACCTGGAGATGATACAGGGACAATGCTGCTCCTAGAGGCCAATACGGCAAGACGGATATTAATATAATCCAGGCATCACTAAATGGCGGCCCGCGGTCCGCGTCCGGCCCGAGCTGCTGCTCTTTCCGGACCGCGGCGATCGCGCCATTTAGTCGCCGCTTTGGTCCCCAGCCTCCTCCGCTATTATTAGCAGAGGAGCGGGAGGCGGGACCAGAGAGGTAGCTGCCTGTCGTGTTAGATGGGAGGTGATTGGCTGCTAGGAGGCGGTCCTAGCAGCCAATCACCAGTTCGCCGAAAAGTCAACCCGACAGCTTCCGCGCCTTCAGTCCACGACTGTCCCGCCCTCCCGCCCCGCGCTCTGTGAAAGGTAGGAGTGGAGAGGGAAGGAGGAAGGGAGGAAATGTATGAAAATGATAAGGATGGAGCTGGGGGGCAGTGCTGTGTGTGTGAAGGGGGGGTCATGTAAAGGGGGCATCATGTAAAGGGGGCAGTACTGTGTGGGGGGGGAATTATGGAGATGGGGCAATATTGTGTGTGGAGGGGGGGAATATGTGATGGGGCAATACTGTATGGTGAGGGGGGATCTGTGATGGGGGTCATGTAAAGGGGCAAACTGTATGGGGGGGGATCTGTGATGGGGTCATGTAAAGGGGAAATACTGTGGGGGGGGGGATATGTGATGGGGGCAATACTGTGTGGTGAGATATGTGATGGGGTCATGTAAAGGGGGCAATACTGTGTGGGGGATATGTGATGGGGCAATACTGTGTGGTGGGATATGTGATGAGGTCATGTAAAGGGGGCAATACTGTGTGGGGGATATGTAATGGGGCAATACTGTGTGGGGGGATATGTAATGGGGCAATACTGTGTGGGGGATATGTGATGGGGCAATACTGTGTGGGGGATATGTAATGGGGCAATACTGTGTGGGGGGATATGTAATGGGGCAATACTGTGTAGGGGGGATCTGTGATGGGGCAATACTGTGTGGGGGGATCTGTGATGGGGCAATACTGTGTGGGGGATATGTGATGGGGCAATACTGTGTGGGGATATGTAATGGGGCAATACTGTGTGGGTGGATCTGTGATGGGGCAATACTGTGTGGGGGGATATGTGATGGGGCAATACTGTGTTTGGGGATATTAGATGGGGCAATACTGTGTGGGGGGATCTGTGATGGGGTCATGTAAAGGGGGCAATAATGTGTGGGGATATGTTATGGGGCAATAATGTGTGGGGGATATGTGATGGGGGTCATGTAAAGGGGGCAAAACTGTGTGGGGGGATATGTAATGTGGTAATACTGTGTGGGGGATGTGTAATGGGGCAATACTGTGTGGGGGGATGTGTAATGTGGTAATACTGTGTGGGGGATATGTGATGGGTCATGTAAAGGGGGCAAAACTGTGTGGGGGGATATGTAATGGAGCAATACTGTGTGGGGGATATGTGATGGGGCAATACTGTGTGGGAGATATGTGATGGGGTAATACTGTGTGGGGTGATATGTAATGGGGCAATACTGTGTGGGGGATATGTGATGGGGTAATATACTGTGTGGGGGGGATATGTGATGGGGCAATACTGTGTGGGGGGATATGTGAAGGGGGGTAATACTGTGTGGGGCGATATGTGAAGGGGGTGATATGTGAAGGGGGTAATACTGTGTGGGGGGATATGTGAAGGGGGACAGGGCTGTGGTGGGAAGATGTGAAGCGGACAACCGCTGCGCACAAAATGAGGTGCTGCACAGAAAACGTAAAGGGGTACATTGACTCCTAAATGCACTAAAATGCAAAGTGCAATTTTCTGCACATGGAAATTGCATGGTACAAACGCATCATGCAGTTTCCTTGTGGCTGCCTTTTTAAAAAGATGCCAGGACCTTTTCCCAGCAGAAACACAGGCGCAGCAGCCCATTCAAACGAATGGTGTGTCGTGCCTGCACCCTTGGGCTGCAATGTAAAGAATTGGGGTAATTGCACGAAACTGCGATGCGGACCTCGGCTGGAAGAAAATTTTACTTATCGGACCTCCATGAATTTTAATTCAATACCCCTGATATAATCTATCGAAGACTACCTCTTGGCAATATCTTATTGGACAGGAGGCAGGTGATGTTTTTTTGAGTGGGTGTAAATGAATGTATAAAAATTACACACAAAGAACTGTCCCTTTTTCTGGCCTCCTTGTGAGAGCCTCATGGCTCTCTTACCATCTTGAGCCCAGCCGATGAGACCATGTGTGATAAGTAACTTTGATGTTCTTTTGTCATATACTCTGTATAATTCTCTGTACAGGGAGTGCAGAATTATTAGGGAAATGAGTATTTTGACCACATCATCCTCTTTATGCATGTTGTCTTACTCCAAGCTGTATAGGCTCGAAAGCCTACTACCAATTAAGCATATTAGGTGATGTGCATCTCTGTAATGAGAAGGTGTGTGGTCTAATGACATCAACACCCTATATCAGGTGTGCATAATTATTAGTCAACCTCCTTTCCTTTGGCAAAATGGGTCAAAAGAAGGACTTGACAGGCTCAGAAAAGTCAAAATAGTGAGATATCTTGCAGAGGGATGCAGCACTATTAAAATTGCAAAGCTTCTGAAGCGTGATCATCGAACAATCAAGCGTTTCATTCAAAATAGTCAACAGGGTCGCAAGAAGCGTGTGGAAAAAACCAAGGCGCAAAATAACTGCCCATGAACTGAGAAAAGTCAAGCGTGCAGCTGCCAAGATGCCACTTGCCACCAGTTTGGCCATATTTCAGAGCTGCAACATCACTGGAGTGCCCAAAAGCACAAGGTGTGCCAAGGTAAGAAAGGCTGAAAGATGACCACCACTGAACAAGACACACAAGCTGAAACGTCAAGACTGGGCCAAGAAATATCTCAAGACTGATTTTTCTAAGGTTTTATGGACTGATGAAATGAGAGTGAGTCTGATGGGCCAGATGGATGGGCCCGTGGCTGGATTGGTAAAGGGCAGAGAGCTCCAGTCCGACTCAGACGCCAGCAAGGTGGAGGTGGAGTACTGGTTTGGGCTGGTATCATCAACGATGAGCTTGTGGGGCCTTTTCGGGTTGAGGATGGAGTCAGGCTCAACTCCCAGTCCTACTGCCAGTTTCTGGAAGACACCTTCTTCAAGCAGTGGTACAGGAAGAAGTCTGCATCCTTCAAGAAAAACATGATTTTCATGCAGGACAATGCTCCATCACACGCGTCCAAGTACTCCACAGCGTGGCTGGCAAGAAAGGGTATAAAAGAAGAAAAACGAATGACATGGCCTCCTTGTTCACCTGATCTGAACCCCATTGAGAACCTGTGGTCCATCATCAAATGTGAGATTTACAAGGAGGGAAAACAGTACACCTCTCTGAACAGTGTCTGGGAGGCTGTGGTTGCTGCTGCACGCAATGTTGATGGTGAACAGATCAAAACACTGACAGAATCCATGGATGGCAGGCTTTTGAGTGTCCTTGCAAAGAAAGGTGGCTATATTGGTCACTGATTTGTTTTTGTTTTGTTTTTGAATGTCAGAAATGTATATTTGTGAATGTTGAGATGTTATATTGGTTTCACTGGTAAAAATAAATAATTGAAATGGGTATATTTTTTTTTTGTTAAGTTGCCTAATAATTAAGCACAGTACAGTAATAGTCACCTGCACACACAGATATCCCCCTAAAATAGCTAAAACTAAAAACAAACTAAAAACTACTTCCAAAAATATTCAGCTTTGATATTAATGAGTTTTTTGGGTTCATTGAGAACATGGTTGGTGTTCAATAATAAAATTAATCCTCAAAAAATACAACTTGCCTAATAATTCTGCACTCCCTGTAGTGCTTCATGTTAGCAGTTTCCCTATATTCTTGGGAAATAAATGAAAGATATTGTCCTACTAAGCAGTGTTTTCTTTCATAGATAACCATATATTATTGTGCTCATCAGAGTCTTAATAGACTAGCTAATTATAGGTATAGACAAATTAGTACATATATGGAAAAAATAGGAGGGAATCCGTAACCACCTTTCGGAAGAATAGTTTATTGTACCGTATTTTTCGGACTATAAAGCGCACTTAAAATCCTTTTATTTTCTCAAAAATCTACAGTGCGCCTTAAAATGCGGTGCGCCTAATGTATGGGTGTGCTTTATGATCTAGAACCAATTTTATGTGGTACACGGCACTCAAAAATCTGTCAATATGTTTTAGCATGGCTTTGATAAGCTACGAAGCTGCACTGCTTGGATTGAGCATTACAGCCCTCGTAGTCAGGAGGTGTGTGCATTCATTCATTAATTTTCTATACCCGCTGCCCCAAAAATGGCTCCTGTTAAGAGACATGATTATGAAGCGGATTTCAAACTCAACCCCATCAGTCACGCAGTACAACATGGAAATAGAGCAGTTGCGAGAGAATTCAACATTAATGAATCAATGGTACGGAAGTGAAGGAAGCAAGAAGACCCCCAGTGCCAGGTAAAGAAGACCAAACTGAGTTTCCGAGGGAACAAAGCGAGATGGCCACAGTTGGAGGACAACATTAAACAGTGGGTTACTAGACAGAGAACATGCAGGTAGAAGCGTCTCTATTCGACTCAAAGCAAAAGCGATAGCACACGACATGGAGATCAACTCTTGGTGCTTCCGTTTTATGAAAAGGCATAATCTCTCCATTCGCACAATGACTACTATCTCACAGCAACTGCCAAAGGATTACGAAGAAAAGCTGGCCATTTTCCACACCTACTGCAAGAACAAGAACAATGAAAAGAAGAACCGGCCAGAACACATCACCAACATGGACGAGGTCCCCCTCACCTTTGATATCCTCGTAAACCGCACTGTTGAGAAAACGGGGACCAGTACGGTATCTATACGCACTACAGGAAACGAGAAGTTATCCTTCACTGTAGTTCTCGGTTGCTAGGCTAATGGCCAAAAACTACCACCCATGGTAATTTTCAAGAGGAAGACTTTGCCAAAAGAAAAGTTTCCGGTTGGCGTCATTTTAAAGGCCAACTCAAAGGGCTGGATGGACGAGGAGAAGATGAGTGAGTGGCTGAGAGAGGTTTACGTCAAAAGACCGGATGGCTTTTTCCACAAATGTCCGTCCCTATTGATCTGTGACTCCATGCGCGCCCATCTGACCGATACTGTCAAAGGCCAAGTGAAGAAAACTAATTTGGTGCTTGCCATCATTCCGGGTGGATTAACCAAAGAACTCCAGCCGCTAGATATTGGTGTCAACAGGTCGTTTAAAGTTAAATTGCGAGCTGCGTTGGAGCATTTGGATGACAGAAGGTAAACACACATTCACCAAGACAGGACGACAACGCCGGGCAAGTTACGCCACTATCTGCCAGTGGATCGTGGATGCCTGGGCGAAGGTATCAGTCTCCAGTGTCATCGGAGCTTTCAGGAAGGCTGGAATCATCACTGAACAGCCAAGTAACAGCAACGAGACTGACTCTAATAATGATGATAATGATGAGAGGAATCCGGGCATGCTTGATGCCGAAATCGCTTAACTGTTAAACTCCGACACTGAAGATGAAGAATTTGATGGATTTGTGGTAGAGGAATAAACGAAAAAAGTCAGTGTATTGTTTTGTATTTTATGTGTGTAACACTGAACAATGTTGAGAGTTATTGTGAAAGAGTTGAATAAAGTTTGACTTATCAGAGTTTTGTTTCATTTAATGCGTGCGCCTTATAACCCTGTGTGCCTTATGTATGAAAATAAACCCGTTAGCAGTCGATCAATGATATTGCGCCTTATAACCCGGTGCGCCTTATGGTCCGAAAAAAAGCGGCATATTATTGCATCATTTACTTCAATTGGCACCCAAGAAGGCGTGTAGAATTTATTTCTACACAGAATCCACAAACCCTAATGTACTTACATAGTTAGTCAGGTTGAAAAAAAGACACAAGTCCATCAAGTTCAACCATAAGAAATAAAATAATATACAATCACATATACCCAATTCTGTGTTCTAACAGAAGAGCATTAATTAAGAGTGTGCTCTGCCTTGCATGCATTCTGTAGAACTACAAGTTAGTTTTAACCCTCCTCTTGTGTTAGGGTCAGAACCGACCCGTTTTCAGGTTTTGAATGTCTATAAGTATCACATCAATTTGTTTATTGCATCAAGATTATTTTTACTTTGTCAGGAACCTCTATTTAAACAATGTAATAGAAAAAGAATCCTTTTCACTAAATTATAAAATACTGTGGTGAACATTAAGACGTTTATGGTGCTAGGGTCAATTCTGACCCAGTTATAATATAGGATTATAGGACACTAATAAGTGCCAAAACTGAAATCATAAACACTCTCTCTGCTTAGTAACACCGACAGCCAATCACCTCTCAACCCTGTGAGCTGTAGTTAGGGAGGGGCCTATCTCTTTGCCTGCTTGTCTGCTTCTCTAAATAAAGAGAATTAACATAGGACCAATACATTTCTATTCTATTGAGGTTTATTTTACCATTTTTTAAATTTGAAAATGAGAGGGGTCACACCAAAAATATTAAAACCAATCTTTTCAAGGATAAAGAAGCCCAACAAGGTAACCAAGAGGTAAGAAACAAATTGGATGATAAATAATTGTTCAGAGGGTATTTTATGGCCGATTTAAGACATGGGTCAAAACCAACCCATTAACACCATGGATAGTAACAGAAAGCTAACATAAGAGGAGGGTTAAACAGTTTATCTGTCTGTGGGAATTGTCTAAGAAACTGTTGTATAGACTGGTAAACAAGATTCAGTTCAAACTAGTTGCATTTTAGCATATCAGTGGAAGCCATTGAAGCTTTTATTAAGAGACATCTTAATTTAATACTGGGGGAGAAGAAGCTTTAACCACTTAAGGACCGCCGCACGACTATATACGTCAACAGAATGGCATAGGTGGGCACATGGACGTATATATACACGTCCCTGCCTTCCCCCCTGGTGCCAGCGGCGGTCCGTTTTCCTTTAGGAGCGATCCGGGATGAGGGGGCGGATATTGGTTTCTGGTCACCCACTCACGATCGCTCCTGGCAAATGAAATGCTTCCTCTGCCTGTGTAATGTAAACATAGGCAGGAGGAAGTGATGCGACGCTCCTCGAGGCGGTCTTTTTGACCAGAGCTCGAGGAGAGAAGACATCACAAGTAAGTTGCACTACACTGACACCAGGACACATAGGCACACAATACACCCCCCCAGTCACAGTGTCACTGATTGCAGTGATCATTTAATTACTGATCACTGCATTAAGTGTCATTTTGTGACTGTAAAAAGTGTCAGCGCAGTTAGCGTTGGGCCCCTTTAGGGGCTACCCTACACCCCCCCAATAAAGGTTTAACCCCTTGATCGCCCCCAGTTAACCCTTTCACCTCTTTATCGCCAGTGTCACTAAGCGATCGGTTTTTTGATCACTGTATAAGTGTCACTGGTGACACTGGTTAGCCAGTTATTTAGGTTTTTATATAGCGTCAGGTTCCCCCATATATTACCTAAAAGGTTTTAACCCCCCGATTGCCCCTAGAGTTAACCCTTTCACCAGTGATCACTGTATAAGTGTCACTCATGATGCTGGTTGGTTAGTTTGCTTTTTATAGCATCAGGGCACCTGCCGTATATAACCCAATAAAGGTTTAACCCCCTGATCGCACGGCGAGTGATCTCAATTAAATTTTAGCGTCAGTCAGGGTAGTGCCAGTAATGCGAAGGCCCCATGCACATGAGACGCAGATGCAAACTCATCTAAACACACGTTTTCAAATGCAAAAAACGGCGTTTAAAACGCCCGTTTTTGCTGCGAATTTCACTGCGTTTGCGTTTATAAGCGTTTAGTTAAGAAACATCATAAGACCCTCCCTAAGCTCAAAAAACAGTATTTAACCATTTCAGCCATTTTGTGAGACCAGAGTGAGTAGCAGCAGTGTACGTGTATTTAGCGTGTCACTTGCCACATCACCTGCCACAAGCTGCGGATTGTCCACTTGCCACATCACCTGCCACAAGTTGTGAATTTTCCACTTGCCACGCCACCTGCCACAAGTTGTGGATTGTCCACTGGCCACGTCACCTGCCACAAGTTGTGGATTGTCCACTGGCCACGTCACCTGCCACAAGTTGTGGATTGTCCACTGGCCACATCACCTGCCACAAGTTGTGGATTGTCCACATCACCTGCCACAAGTTGTGGATTGTCCACTTTCCACGTCACCTGACCACGACACCTGCCACAAGTTGTGGATTGTCCACTGGCCACATCACCTGCCACAAGTTGTGGATTGTCCACTTTCCACGTCACCTGACCACGACACCTGCCACAAGTTGTGGATTGTCCACTGGCCACATCACCTGCCACAAGTTGTGGATTGTCCACTTTCCACGTCACCTGACCACGACACCTGCCACAAGTTGTGGATTGTCCACTTGCCACGTCACCTGCCACAAGTTGTGGATTGTCCACGTCACCTGCCATGTCACCTGGCCACGTCACCTGCCACAAGTTGTGGATTGTCCACTTGCCACGTCACCTGCCACAAGTTGTGGATTGTCCACTTGCCACGTCACCTGCCACAAGTTGTGGATTGTCCACTAGCCACGTCACCTTTTGCGTCTGAACCCATATTTTTGCTTCAGAAAAAACGAGCATAAACGCAACTGCCAAAAAACGGGACTGTGTGCATGGACACATAGGATAACATTGAATGTGTTCAGGGGCAGTTGAAAAAGCTGTCCAAATGCCTCTGAACACGCGTTTACCAGCGTCCCGTGTGCATGGGGCCTAACACCCACACGCAAAGCATACACCTCCCTTAGTGGTATAATATCTGAACAGATCAATATCTGATCAGATCTATTCTAGCGTACCCAGCAGTTTAGGGTTCCAAAAAACGCATCGTTAGCGGGATCAGCCCAGGTACCTGCTAGCACCTGCGTTTTGCCCCTCCGCCCAAGTGCAGTATCAATCGATCACTGTCACTTACAAAACACAACACACATAACTGCAGCGTTCGCAGAGACAGGCCTGATCCCTGTGATCGCCAACAGTTTTTTTTGGTAGCATTTTCTACATTTGCTGACAGGTCAGGTGCTTTTTTTACCTGTGAATCCTTACTAGTGTACCACTAAATTTAGAGCCCAAAATGACAAAGCGAATGTACACTAGTAAAGAGGCCTACAAGTTTCTGAGCCTGACAGGTAGTGAAGAGGAGGTCATGCATCTGTCAGATTCTGGCTCAGAATACAATCCCGTAGAAGACTCCATGTAAGATAGCTCTGACAACGAAGAAGAAGAGGTCCCTGCTAAGGGCAGGCGTACCTGACCCCATTCTGCTGTTGGGGTGCATGAACCGCAGGACCCTCGTATGGAGAAGAGAGACAGTACTAGCGCCGCTATTCCTTCTGGTGAACTGGCAAGCACCAGCGGCCTAGTACACCCTGGTCGTTCATCCAGCACTGCAGTATCACATGGTGACGTGGCAAGTCCCATAAGTGCAGTTCAAGCTGGCGAGGTGGCAAGCACAAGTAGTGTCCCACTGCCACCAAGAAGAAAACAGACAGGCCCGTTGTGCCCTTCCTGCTGCATTCGCCAATCCTGATTGGGTCCCCACCACTTTTGCAGCACCCGTACTTGGCAACCACAGCTTTCTGCATCTCAGGAATTAGATTCTTGCCACTGTGATTAACAGCGAGGCTAAACACCCGTGTGAATGCAGTCTAATTTCACAAAACTCACCCAAAGCTTTGCTTGTACTGTTGTGGTTACGTCAGCTTAACAGAAAGGTAAACTACAGTGGGTAGGGCAAGGGGACCGGTCTACTTACTGCAGGCAAAAATGTCTGGTACCATGGACAGAGCACACATGGAAAATTAGATAAGAGGTAAATGAAGCCAATATTTTTAATCAGCCCAACAATCGGTAAGAGATTTAAGTCCATTATGGATTGATTCTAAACGCCTGCATAACTTACTTTCTTTTACATCAGAAACCCAATTCCTCACAAACTATGTGGCCAAAAAGCGGGAGTTAGCCAGGAACAGACCGAACACCAAACTTTTAGGAAAAATTGGCCAGCGTGGCAATCAGCCTGCCTCATGCCAGAGCCAAAATGCCTTGTCTATAGGTTTTGACAGTAAACATATAACTTGCAAAAATGTCACACATTTCCTGTAACTTTTGTGGTTTTCCTTCATTTACATATTCATCTGCTTTATCGGCTAGCGAGGTGTTGGCTGCTGACAGCCACCCACAAAGTAAACTTCCTATACTGTGTGGGTGGCTGTCTAGAAACAGATATTAGTGTTCTCTGTGTGACCTTACAGATATACATAATGTGTCTGCAAGAATTCTCCACTTTGTTTCAAAGATCTTTCTGTCCAAGTCCAGCCATCTTGACCCCACTTGGCCCTACTAGCACAGCCATTCTTTGGAAGGTCTTAAAGGCTAACTCCCCCATTTAGACTTTGTCACACCAATAATTAGGGTTAACTGGTAACACTTGCAAGTGGACTTCCTTAAACTGATTCCCACAGAGGGTTACAACCATTCACAAAAAAAAAAAATAATATAAGAGGGGGAAAAAAATGAAAAAATCTAACAGATTCACAGAGCACAGATGGATGAATCCCAATGCTGGACTATCATATATGGATTGGATGAATAGCAGGGCCACCCACAGAGAAAATTGTGTCCAGTTCATTTGAACAAGCTGTAGTTTGCTCAATGCTCGGCCAGTTTTTCTTTCCCTTTTGGATTAATTATTTTTAAAAACAAAGAAACCACCAAGGTTTTGGTTTGGGATATGAGGAAGAGGAACAACCCTTTATTGTAAAAACTATGAAAAAAAAACCCAACAACAACAACAACATTGGTCTAGAACTCTTAGCTGATGCTAAAGAAAACCGATATATATTCTCCAACATTACCTTTTTGTATGCAATTTCAAATAGCTTTAATGATGCTTGCTGTAGAGATGAGGAGGCTTGTCTTATACTCTCTCCAGTTTCTTGGTCTTTCCTAGCCAAAATGGCGTTCATCTTGTTGATCTCCTCTTTAAGTTTGTTGCACTAAGATTAAACAAGATTAGGGAAACATTTTATATACAGTAATACAGTTGTGGGATTTTAGAGTTTTATGAATAGTTGAAAACGAACATTGTGCAAACACATTCAGTGTGTAAAAAATAAATACATTTTAGTCTTAAAAATTTTAATCCAATATAAATGAGGAGACCATGACATTAAAAAAGGTACCAAATATAGCCAACCTAAAAATTGTGACTTTTCAAACAGGGAAATGTCTAAACACCCCACATTTTGAAGAGGCAACGCATGCAAACCAATTTACAGTCGTGCCCAAGAGAGGTCAAAGTAGTCTATCTCTGCCATGTATGGGGATCCCAAATGTACGTCATACCACAAGCATTGTGATGGGGGATAATTGTGTGCAGGTAAGCCATGCTTCCTGAATTCCGAAAAAGAAAAAAAAAGAAGAATTGGTCCCAACGTGTCAATATTTTTTGCGGTCACCATTATTTTCCAGCACTGTCTTGGGCATTGACTTTTTGAAGACTCCTTATTTGATGAACGAACATTTTATATTTTCACTTTTGGGCTGCACTTACTTATTGTTTTTGTATACTGCTTTTAGGCTTGTGATTACCTATTAGTGTTCAGCTTGCAATCTTCTGTGCTCATATTGGTTGTTTGCGCTGATTGTTAACATATTTATACATACTTGCTTTTTATCACATTTCTGTCAGCAGAATTCATGGAAGTTTTCTCTTTTTTGGAACACAGAGAGGTTAGACTTAATGAATTATTCTCTAATACACAACCTTTTAATTTTTCAGACGATTTATCTACTTGTTTTAGAAAAATGGGTTATATTTTTGAAAGAAATTTATTGCATGGTGGGATATTGCATCTGTTGAACAGTACACAGTCTAAATTAGTACCCAGAAGATTAAGATGGGATCTCCCACCAAATGATGGATTGACTGATGAGTCATTACAAGAATGGTCAGGAATGCATTTTTTGTTACTTAGAAAACAGAGAAAAATTTACATTTTAGATAAACAAATTATTGACCTTAACCACTTTCTTACTGGGCACTTAAACCCCCTTCCTGCCCAGACCAATGTTCAGCGCTGACGCATTTTGAATGACAATTGTGCGGTCATACAACACTGTACCCAAATTATATTTTTATAATTTTTTCCCACAAATAGAGCTTTCTTTTGGTGGTATTTGACCATCTCTGTGGTTTTAATTTTTTGCGCTATAAACAAAAAAAGACAGAAAATCTTAAAAAAAATATATATATTTTTTTACTTTTTGTTATAATAGGATTTTTTTGTAATCAACGTAAAATCCTTTTCTCTGAGTCCATGGACGGACACAGCTCCTTAAATCTTGACAAGTGGGTTATGTTCCCTGTTTACAGGAGAGGACTAGGCAGAAACATGTTAGATAATTAAATACATGTTACATTAACAGAGTTGAACAGCCATGCCCAGGGGGCGGTCCCTCCAGACATAACCCTCCTCACTGCAGCATGCAGCCTCAGTTCGTAACAAGCAGTACAAACCTAAAAAGCAGGGGTGGGTGCTGTGTCCGTCCATGGACTGAGAGAAAATAATTTTACAGTGAGTACAAAAAAAACTTTTTTCTCTTACCGTCCATGGATGGACACAGCTCCTTAAATCTTGACAAGTGGGACGTCCCCAGCAGTGTCAAAAACGAGGGGTGGAAAATATATCAGTAAAACCAATTTTAAATTCACCCCAAAACAAGCAGAGCTCCTCAACGAAGGAGGTGCAACTTTAAACAGCCGCCGCCAAAAACTAGCGGCCGAAAAAAGCATCAGAAGATGCACTCACAGCAACCATGTAAAATCTGGAAAAAGCGTGAATGGATGAGCAAGTCGCCGCCTCGCACACCTGTGAGACCCGACGCATGATGTCGGGAAAAAAACTCAGGAAGCACCAATTGCCCTGGTCGAAAGTGCCGTGACCGGAAAGGGGGGCCCGCCCCTTAAGAGCATAGGCCTCTATGACAGCCTGCCTGATCCGAGAAATGGTGGTCGATGAGACCGCCAGGCCCTTTTGTGGACCAGACGACACAAAAGACAGTCAGAACTCAGAAACGGAGCCGTAGCAGGCTGGTACACCTGCAAAGCACGTACCACGCCTAAAGTATAAAAGGCAACCTCCGTAGGATGTGCCAGCCAAGGACAGAAGAACAATGTCCTTATTGCGGCGAAAGGCCGAAACCCACCTTCGAAAGAAGGGAAGGTCACGGGCGCACCACCACCTAAACCTTATGGAAGATCAAGCATGGCGGCTTGCAAGACAAGACCGCCAACTCAGAAACCCCTCTAACAGAGGTAAAGGCCACTAAAGGGGCCACATTCTGAGATAGTGTCAAGAGAAAATCTCTCTGATGTTTCCAAAAGGAAGGTTCTTGAAGAACCGAGAGCACCAGAGTCAAAACTCATGGGGGAAAAGATGGGCCAAGAGGGGAAAGTATATGACAAACCCCCTGCACACAAAAAGGGACCCACCAGGGAACGGGCCGCAAAAAGGTCACTGAAAGAACACAGCCAAGGCTGAAATCTGCCCCCAAACGGTGCTTTAAGCAATTTTTAGATCCACTCCAAGCTGTAAAAACAGCAGGACCCTGGACACAGAGTACGATCACTCCATCCCTTCGCACCAAGAGATGTAGGCGGGCCAGGTGTGACGGTAGATCCTCCGGAAGAAGACTACCGTGCCCTCAGCATTGTTGAGATGACCGAGTCGGACAGACCCCGGTCACTTAAAGTCTGGCTTCAAATAGCCATGTTGAGCAAGCCAGTGACTGTACAATAGGTGGAAGTATGGGACCTCGAGACAGAGGGACCTCCCACCCTGGCACCTCCGCTACCAGGTGCCCGATATTGGCGCACCAAGGACAATCTGGAGCGATTAGAATCATTGGGATCTCCTCAGCCTCCACTCTGTGGAGCAGCCAAGGAAGCAACTACAATGGAGGAATGGCAAAAAGTTGCCGATACAGACCCCACAGGGCCACCAGCGCGACTTGCACGTCTGTACCAGATCACTAGACCTGGCCTCTAACATCGACACCCTTGCGGTGAATACGAGCGGCCAGGAGATCCATGCCCTGTGAGGTTCACCTCCTGCAAGGGAGCCGAAACACCCCAAGCACAAAGACCAGTCGCCCTGGTCCAGCATCTGGCGACTCCAGTAGTCCGTGGCGTTGGCCGGCTAAAACCAGATCGGACGACCTTGCAACCTCCTCGACCACGAGGAGAAGCATAGCCTGATCGCCTAAAATAGTAGGACAATGAATGGTAGACAGCACCTGGTATTCCCAGGCAGTCTCCCACCCAGGCACTAGCCAGGTCCGACCCTGGGTAGCTACTGAGACCAGACAAGAGCGGGAGGTGTGGTCATAGGTGCACGCAAGCCCAGCGACTGAGGGCCGACTGGACCCCCCAGGTTCACAACCCGTGAGGCTGGCATCCGTCGTAAAGACCGACCACTGGAAGGAAGAAACAACTTCCCGGACCGAAGAGTCGGGGATCTCCTTCACCAACTCAGAGAGACTGACTAGGTGGCGCACCGGAATCTGATGATTTCAGAGACAAAAGATTTTTACCACCTGGACAGTATTTTTCGTGGAAAACCCGAGTGTGGAACTGGGCATACAGTTACGCACCCAGGGACGGATTAGTCCCCCAGCTGGGCCTTTGATGGCCTGGGAGGGTTGCCTCTAAATAATACACACACATAGTGTGTATGTATAGTATGTAGGTGTATGCACACATGCCTTTGGAGGAAACCGGAGTACCCGGAGGAACCCACGCAGACACAGGGAGTGACAAAGCAAGCTCCAGGCAGATTGGCGTCAGTGTCCGGATTCGAACCAATTGCTGCCAAGTAATGGAGTTAACCACTACACCTCCGTGTGCATAAAACCATTCTGAAACAGCCCTGGATAACAAGGGCGCAGCATTCAATGAAGCATCACAGACCTATATGAGTCCCTGGACCAGCTGGTCCGCTAGCCTAATAACTTTGGGAGAAAGTCAGTGCTCCTCCACTGTCTGGTGCAAAATGCTCACCCCGTGAGTTGTATACAGCACTATTGGTCAGGACTACTCCAAGATGGCCGAGCGTTCAGAACGCGGCCACAGGAAAATGGCCGACCGCAATTTAAGATGCCAATGGGAGTTTTCAATGTAATTGAAAAACCTCCCAAAAAATGGCGCCAGCGCAGACTGAGACCCCAGAGTAGTGGCCACAATAGGCCGCAAGTCAGACCCCAGCATGGTAAACATGCAACGGGTCAGTACTTCGGATCTTTTATCAGTCAGATCCATAGAAGCGGGGGATCCCGCCCGGCGGCGAGGGACTACAAAAGCCCTCATCGGCTTTTCTCATTCCGCATCTCAGAAATTATCAAAGAAGGGCACAGAAGGAAAAAAAACCTACACAGAGCGGTCTGATTTGTGTGATCCAAAAAAGACCGAGCCCTCGGCGGTAACCCAGCTGCACTATCCAGCTTTAGAGAGTCCCTTGCAGCAGTAAAAAGCGCACCCATAAATGCCTTATCCTGCTTTTTTTTTTTTTTTACTACCCAGGTACCTGGTCCATGGCTCCATAACAGAGCATTCCCCAGGGGATAACGGGGGAAGGGAGCACTCTTACCGCCCATCCACAGTCCACCCCCACCCTGGCAAAAACATGTCCAGGACTAACAATAAAACCTTCGTTTGGGGGGGGGGGGGCGTGACCGGAAGCCGACCTGGATGGCAGCCTGAGTCTTCTGCCCTCTCTAAGCCCGGACTAAAACGGCACTTTTGGGGACATTAATCCATACCTTCATGGGCAGATCCACAAAACCCCGGGGAACCTCACAACCCCGCCAGGCACCGCAACGAGCCTCCGGTCCTTCTTTATGCAGCAAAACACGCCGCTCCAACGGAGCTTTCAAGATGGCGCCGGATCCCTCCAGGGCATGCTCACAGCTCACTCGGCCGGATCGCTCTGGACCCCAGCCGCTGATACCGCCAGGCTCCACGGACCATTCATCCGCCTCTGGAGCGGTGAATTACTCCAGCCCCAGCAGTTCAGCCCCCTCTGGGTCCTCACTGCATGGTGCACAGGCCTCCCCCTCCACACAGTGCTCTGGGGCCTTCCCTCAGTTGCTGAGGACAATGTCAGACCCCTTCCTCCCCGAGACTGATCAGGGATCCCCCACCCCCTCAATCTCCTCCGTGGACTTCCCTGCCTGCACCGATGTACCCAGCAGACCAGGTACTACAAGAGCCAGTGGGGATCCAGGAGGCCTTCAGCCCCTATGCTACAGAGCCACCCCCTCCTAAAGCACAGAGACGGTCACAAATGCAGGCCCCCTGGTGTGCAGCCTGCCCCACTCACCTATGCCCAGAAAGCGGGCTCCCCTGCAACCCATCTGTAACGGAACCCCTAATGGGACAGGGGTTAAATCCGTTCACAATATTCTATCCAAGACAGCTTATCGACACTCCAACAGGACCCGATCCATCCCATTTCCCAGAATAAGACGAGACACACAGCTCTGTGCTTCTGGTTTCAAATGTAATGACAACTTTAATGGTTTCTTAGCTTGCTTATATGCAGTACAACAGGTTACAGAAATCAACAATCAAACTGTCCACCCATGGGGGGCTTCAATCACATTCTTTTACATAATGATATTCAGAGTTAATTATCCCCCAGACGTTGCGTCTCCGACAAGTACATTCCACACATAACCAGTATACATAATGAAAGGTCTAGGAGCCAGGCTGACTCAGTTTCAATCCACAGAAACAGTCTTAGTTAGCGTCTCAACAGCCTCACACAATGGAAGGCCTTTCAAGAGCCAGGCTCATTTAACAACTCACTAGCCAGGGCTAATCATAGAAATTAGTCACTATTGACTGGTTGGGTCACAATATTCTTTAGACATTTAAAGAATATATGGTAGATTACTATCCATGTTAAAACAATCCAATATATGTCTATTTCCTGGCTCAATCTGTGCCCAAAAGGGACTCCTGTTACACCATCCCTCCGGAGCGGATGGCCGGGGACATTGCCCAGCCACCAAGACCTCCTCATGGAGCGATTCGAGACACTCTCCCACAGATCTGGCATACCAGGCGCATGGATTTTTTTCCACCTTAACTGATGATCCTGCCCTGGACATGTTTTGAATACATAGTCCCCCCTATTGTGCCCTCCGCTTCAGACCCAACATGCCTAATGGGCATGTCTCCCTCCAGACGAGAGAGTGTGGGCCTTTTTTGCTCACCCACCCCCCTCCCCCCTGGTTTAGTGACTGTATTTATCAGTGTTTTTCGTTTTCGATGACCACTTTAGGGCTCCCGGACACCCGACCGGTGCATTCTTCTGGAGTGTGGCCGGGTGGGTCCTTGGGAATCCGTGTTGACCTAGGCCTGTTGGCCTCTCAAAGTCTGATGCAAATACTAGTTCTAGTTGCTCACTGTTTTTTTGTGTGTACTAATGTTTCTCCTCTCCTCTCTCTCTTTTGGTCCTCTTTTCTCCCTCCTTCCCTCTCATTCATCGAGTGGCTCACCACGGAGTTCGTGGAATTTGCCTGGAGTGCCTCTGTCCTCAGCCTCTGCTCTCCGTCGGCTCCACATCACCTCAGGCAAGACTCCTCCCCCCTCCCTATACACCCCATGGCCAAGATATTGTCCCTGAACGTACATGGCTTAAACTGATAGGAAAAGGCATCTGGCACTAAGGGAGTTCAGACAATCGAGCGCTGACATAGTTTTCGTCCAAGTAACGCACTTTGATAACAAGGGGTCCTTCGCATTCGCCTCTAGACAATTCCCGCAGATTTATTCCTCTGCGGGTCCCCATAAGTGGGCTGGAGTTGCAATACTCATTAAACATGGATCTCCGTCCACTTGCTCTGGCTACTATAGCGACCCCCATGAACAATTTGTTATTCTCAGAGGCTTGTGGCAGACGCAGGAAGTGACTTTTTGTGCACTATACACCCTGAATGTCCAACAACATAGATTCTTGGCTAGGGTGTTTACTTGCCTCTTTAGATCAGGCCATGGGCTCCTAGTGGTGGGAGGCGACTTTACTCTGACCCAATCCGCGACTGCCGATCGTCATGTGGTGGGTCCCCGGGCAGTGTCGGCTCTGGCCCTTAGGGACTCGAAGCTGTTCCGCCAAATCTCTAGACGTTATGCTCTTTTTGAAGCCTGGAGGACCCTCCACCTGGGCGATCGGCAGTACACCTACTCGTCCCCCCATAGAGCTCATTCCCGTATTGACTATTTCTTCACCAACAATTCTACGCTCCGAGTGATACGGGAAGCACAGATACTCCCGATATCGTGGTCGGACCACGCCCTCATCTTACTTACACTAGATCTGGGTTCCCCTGTCCGGAGGCCCTATAACTGGAAACGTTTAGTTCTCCTCCTTCAGCACTTACCGGCCAAGACAGAGCTCTACACTTCAACTTTATTTCGCGGAGAATAACACCACCGACGTCTCCACCTCTATGCTCTGGGAAGCCCATAAGGCGGTCCTTCGAGGTAGATGTATGGCATTGTCCGCCGCTCTAAAAAAAGATGCACTGGCCACCAAACAGAGAACCAAGAGGGAGCTTGGGGTCCTTGAGCGCCGATCGCAAATATCCCCTTCTGTCGTTCTCCTTAAGAAAATCACTAACCTCCGAGCGACCCTGGTAGATCTGGCTTTGGGGCGGGTGGAAAAAGCCCTTGTCAGGCTGCGGCAGGTCTATTATGACAAAGGTAATAAAGCCCACACCCCACTAGCGAGGAAACTGCGCGACCTTTCAACTGCCCACCTTTGGACGACGCCCCACCAAATTAAGGACAACTCAGGCTGTCTACAATACCACCCCAGAGACATAGTCCACACGTTTGCAGACTTCTATAAGCACCTGTACAATAATCCTGACATACCCAGTGACCCACTCCCCCCGGACATCTCCCGTAGCATGGAACAATATCTAGAACAAAGTGGCATTTCCCGACTCCAGCCCTCTGACCTGACATCCCTAAATATGCGGATCACGGAAGAGGAGATAGAGCAGACTATTAAATCCCTGCCCTTCCATAAGTCCCCGGGCCCAGATGGCCTGCCCTATGAATATTACAAGGCCTTTCTGCCCCTCTTGCTCCCCCACATGTGTAAACTTTCAATACCTTTCTCCGGGATACCCCTGTCCCGGCAGATATGCAGCGCTCCTTTATAACCCTGATTCCCAAGCCGGACAAGGACCCCGTTCTCTGTGCCAACTATAGACCCTGCTAAATTCGGACCTGAAATTTTTTAAAAAATTACTCTTGATTCGTTTGAACATGGTCTTACCGTCCCTTATTCATAAAGACCAGGTGGGCTTTGTGCCGTTTAGGCAAGCGGGCGATAACACCAGAAAGATAATTGGCGAACAGAGAAAACACGGCGTCCCTGCTGCGAAGCCTGGACGCCGAGAAGGCCTTTGACCGTCTTGGGTGGCCCTTCATGTTCGCCACATTGCGCCGTGTAGGGATAAGGGGCCCATTCTTGAGTGCCATTCGCCATCTCTACTCCGACCCCTCCCCTCAGGTCAAGACACACTTTGCCCTCTCACCTTCCTTCCCTGTTACCAACGGCACCCGGCAGGGGTGCCCACTCTAACCCCTGCTATTTGCGCTGTGTGTTGAACCCTTGGCGGCCACGATTTGAGGTAACCCGTCCATCCGGGGGATACCAGTCCGAGGCAGGGAATTAAAAATGTCTGTTCACGGATGACGTTATCCTCTCCCTGACACAACCTAGGATTTCCCTCCCGAACCTTCATGCAGAATTGACCCGGTATGGAGCTCTGTCAGGCTATAAAATCAACACCTCCAAGTCGGAGGCCCTCCCAAATAATATCTCTGGAGCGGAGATTGCCCTTCTGCGGGCCAACTTTTCCAATCGATGGAAAACAACTTCCCTGAAATACCTGGGGATACACATCACCCCAAGCTTCACTACCTTGTACCAGGAAAATTTCCCTCCCCTATTCCGCTCAATAAGATCCTTACTACTGCAATGGAAAAAACACCACATTTCACGGCTCGGCCGGATAGCCTCGATTAAAATGACGATACTCCCAAAGCTTCGTTACCTTTTTCAAACATTACCCATCCCTGTCCCTTATAAACACTGAATACTCCAATCCGACCTACTTAAATTTACTTGGAATCACAAGACAGAGTCCCCCAGACGGTACCGACGGCGGCGCTCTTGGACGGGGGTCTTGCATTCCCCAACCTTGTTAAGTACTACCAGGCCACTCAGCTCCGGGCAAGAACTTCTTGGTTCACCCGGCGGTCCTACAAGTGGACGGAGATCGAAAAATTGTGGTTAGCACCGACTCACCCCAACAACTTGCTTTGGAGTGCAAATGTGGAGGTCCCCCCTGACCGTTTGCTGGGCTCTGTGTCACAGCTCCGACGACTCTGGCCTCGGCTGTCGCGACCCTGTGGTCTATCCTCGGAGAGCTCGCTCTTGACCTCATTTATGCATAATCCCAAGGTGCCAGATAGCCTCGCCCACCTAATGTCTCACCCATTGACGTCCCGGAATCTATTTCATTTTGGGAATTTGGTGGATCCCCTGTCGCGCAAACTATTGTTCGACTTCAGCTTTGTATTAGCTATTGCCAAGAAAACATGTATGGCCAGCATTACTTATTGCTTGAATACATGCAACACAGGAAGATGCATGCCTTATTTTCCTGTCTATCCTTATGCTGTGTCATATGTTCCTGTATGCAATCTTATCTTTTTTAATGTGCAAGCAAAAACAGTTTATTTTCCTTGCATGTTCCCTTTAGATCTAGAGCAATTGCACTTGCAGTGCATAGACTATTTCCCTTTAGTAAATCAACTCCAGTCTCCACACAATAGAAGCCCATCAATAAGGATTGGTATAACTAGGAAAGAGTGATCGTTCCAAAGAAAAAAAAACTGACCAATGAGGTAAGTATTAATATGTTTACCCCATCACTCGATAATCTCAAGTTGAGAAGAAAAAGCGATGCATAGAAGGAAAGAGAAGGAGAGAAAGGAAAAACAAATAAAAAATAAGAGGGATGGGATTAGGGTCAATTACTGTACATGAGGCCCACCAGGGCAAGGTGAAACAAGCAGAGGGATAGGAGGGGAAAGTGGAAAATGTACAGCTCTCAATTCTCAAAGTATAGAGGGTATGTGGCAGAGGTTTGGAAATCATCCCATTGTAACCACACTGTTGGGGAGCGTTCTAGAGGTTTCTCTTCAGCGTGAATCATCTGTTCCTTGGATTGGATCTCGTTTATTTCACATACCCATTTTGCCAAAGGTTCTAGGTGCTGTAAGCATATGACATAGGATATTTTTCCTAATAGATCTGAAAGATCATGGAATGATTGACAGCAGAGTAATGCGTATATTGGGTTGGAGGATGTAATCTTAGTGTAAATTCGAAAGATCACTGGGAGACAGGGCTGGACTGGGACAAAAATTTGGCCCTGGACTTCGTCCAGACTGGCCCACTTTGACAGGTCTTTCCCATGGCGGCTGGAGAACTAACACCCCCCCCCCCCGCCTCGGCCACCCAAGCCCCCTTTCCCCCTTCACTAGCCATTCTATTTTATTAGAGTAGAACGGCTGGTACTGGTACTCTTACAGGCAGTACCAGTGGGGAAGCTAGACATTATTTCACCCGGGGGAAAGCATCAGTTCGGAGTCCCCCCTTATGGGACAAGATTAGGCAGAAGTGAGAAACTCCCAGGCCGTAGCTGTTGAGTAAGCTGTCTGTCCCCTCCCCCATGCTACTCTGTCGTCCCCCCTGCTCCTCTGGTCCTCCCCCTGCTTCTCTGCTCCCCCCAGGTGAGGGTCTGCTGTCACTGAAGCCGGCCCACTGAGCCATCGGCCCACCGGGAAACTCCCTGTAGTCCCAATGGCCAGTCCATCCCTGCTGGGAGAGCATGCATCAAAGCAATAATTTGTATATGGCAGCAGGGACATGAGTCGGTCTTTGGTATATGCTCAAAGTCTGTCAAAGATTATTGTATAAGAGAAATCAGAAACAGAACCATTGATCAGAGTCTTTACTAGGATAGGATCTTCCGTTTTTTTAAAAATCAAACTGTGATAAAATTCCCCAACATGGGAATTAAACAGGTGTGGTAAAGACGTAACCTTTTTTAAATATAGGTACTACAATAGCCTTGCACCAATCTAGTGGTAAAATGCCATTCATTAAAGCAGGGTTTGACAAAATTAGTTTGAATCCAGGAGCCAGCTTAAAAAGTTAGGAGCCAGTTTTTTTTTTTAGTATTAGGGTTCCTTTACACTGGGGCGTCGCAGGCGTTGGCAGTAAAGTTTACCGTCGTTTTTGCCGCGATTTTCAGCTGCTAGCGGGGTGCTTTTAACCCCTGCTAGCGGCCGAAAAATGGTGAAAACAGCCCGCAAATTGCCACGACCGCGCTACCTCATTGATTTCAATGGGCAGGGGCACTTTAGGAGCGGTGTATTCACCGTTCTTACAGCGCATCAAAGATGCGGCTGGCAGGACTTTTTTTACCGTCCCGCCAGCACACTGCTCCAGTGTGAAAGCCCCGAAGGCTTTCACACTGGAGCAAAGACAGCAGCGGCTGTTTCAGGGCGCTTTGCAGGCGCTATTTTTAGCGCAATAGCGCCTGCAAAGAGCCCCAGGGGGATCCGTCAGATTCAACGTCTACATCATATATTGTCCTTGTTAAGAAGGCTGCACATAGGGGCGGTGGTGATGCATTTCAGGTATTTCTCAATTATTGGACAATTTATGCAGAGGGCTGCGCGTCATGCTCTCATACGCACGGCAGGGCTCATATTACATTGACAGTATCCACTTCAATACTGCACTAGGAAAATTAAATATGCAATAAAAAGTTTTAAGGACTACTAGGCTCAGCAAGCCTAATATGGGAAAATATTGAATATGATAAAGCAATTCTAAAAAAATAAAAAGAAAAAAATAAATTATATATATATATATATATATATATATATATATATATATATATATATATATATATATATATATATATATATATATATATAAAACTGATTTATAAATTCTGCATCTAATAAAAAAAAAAAAAATGTTTGCTGTGTGCCCGACATGCAGGGGATGACCTCTAGAGCCTGGGCGATTTTGGCACCCCAAAAAATCTGCGATTAACCACTTAAGGACCGCCGCATGTACATATACGTCAGCAGAATGGCACAGGCAGGCACATCAACGTATATATACGTGCCCTGCTTGACGTGGGTCCGATTGGAACCCCCCCCGGTACATGCGACGGTTCCGTTGGCTGCAGAAGCGATCCGGGATGAGGGGATGGCTGTCTGTTTTCAGCCATCCCCTTGCGATCGCTCTCAGCCAATGCCAGCGCTCCCCCCCTCCTCTTCCTGTGTTTAGTGTAAACACAGGAAGGAGGAAGTGTGTGATCTCTCCTCGTGGTGGTCATATCGACCACCGCTGCGGAGAGAAGACATCACACAAGTAAGTTCCACCAAGCAGCACACTGACACCAGCACATTAGGCACATTTAACCCCTCCAGTCACCGCCGATCACCCCCCCGCAGTCTCCTGTAACAGTGTCACTGAATGCAGTGATCATTTATTTTCTGATTACTGCATTTAGTGTCAGTGTTACAGAAAAAAGTGTTAGGGCAGTTAGTTTTAGCCCCCTTTAGGTCCAGGGTAGCCCCCTAACCCCCCTAATAAAGGTTTAACCCCTTGATCACCGCCCTAGTTAACCCTTTCACCCCCTATTGCCAGTGTCACTAAGCGATCGATTTTCTGATCTCTGTATTAGTGTCACTGTTGCCGCTAGGCAGTTAGTTTTTTTTGAGGTTCGCCGCCAGGTTCTATAGCGTTAGGAACCCCCATAAATAAAGTTTTTAACCCCTGATTGCCCCCTAGTTAACCCTTTCACCAGTGATCACCGTATAAGTGTTACGGTTGATGCTGGTTGGTTAGTTTGCTGTTTATAGCATCAGGGCACCTGCCGTATATAACCCAATAAAGGTTTAACCCCCTGATCGCCCGGCGGGTGATATAAATTAAATTTAGTGGTATTGGTATAGTATCTGAACGGATCGATACCTGATCTGATCAGATCTATACTAGTGTACCCAGCAGTTTAGGGTACCCAAAAACGCATTGTTAGCAGAATCAGCCCAGATACCCGCTAGCACCTGCGTTTTCCCCCTCTGCCCAGCCCAACCCACCCAAGTGCAGTATCGATCGATCACTGTCACTTCAAAAACACAAGACACATAACTGCAGCGATCGCAGAGACAGGTCTGATCCCTGCGATCGCTAACAGTTTTTTTCAAAGCGTTTTCTACATTTTCCTTTCTATAGTCAGGTGTTTTTTTTTTACCTGTGAATCATCACCAGTGTACCACTAAATTTAGAGCCCAAAATGGCAAAGCGAATGTACACTGGTGAAGAGGCCGTCAGGATTCTGTGCATGACAGATAGTGAAGAAGAGGAGGTCACGCATCTGTCAGAATCAGGCTCAGAATACGAACCCGTTTACGACAGCAGCTCCATGTCAGATAGCTCGGACGACGAGTTGTGGTCCCTGCTAAGGCCAGGCGTACCCGACCCCGTTCTGATGTTGAGCAGCAAGAACCGCAGGTCCCTCGTATGAAGCAGAGAGCCAGTACTAGCGTCGCTATTCCTTCTGGTGGATTGGCAAGCACCAGCGGCCTAGTACACCCTGGTCGTTCATCCAGCACTGCAGTAAGACGTGGCGAGTCCCATAAGTGCAGTTCAAGCTGGTGAGGTGGCAAGCACAAGTAGTGTCCCGCTGCCACCAAGAAGAAGACAAAGACAGGCCCGTCGTGCCCATAGTGCCCTTCCTGCAGAATTCGCCTATCCTGATTGGGTCCCCACCACTTCTGCAGAACCCGTACTTCCCCCATTCACTGGCCAACCCGATATTCAGGTGGATACAGCGAATTTTATGGCACTTGATTTTTATTCGCTGTATTTCACGGAAGATCTCTATAGATCTATTGTGGACCAGACTAATTTATATGCTGGTACCTACATCGCCGCTAATCCCCAGTCTCTCCTTGCCAAAGAATGGAAACCTCTTGAGGTTTCCGAATTTAAGACCTTTCTGGGCCTTACCCTCAACATGGGCATACACCCATTTCCATCATTGCGGATGTATTGGTCCACACATCCAATTGACCAGATGCTCGTGTGCTCTGCTCATATGGCCAGGAAACGATACGAGGCGATCCTGCGGTTCCTGCATTTCAGTGACAATGCACTTTGTCGTCCACGTGGAGACCCTGAATTTGACCGGCTCTACAAAATTCGGCCCCTCGTAAACCATTTCAACGAACATTTTGCAGCCTTGTTTAATCCCCAGCAGGTTGTATGCGTTGATGAGTCCCTCATTAAATTTGCTGGCCGCTTGTCTTTCAAGCAGTACATTCCCAACAAGCGTGCCAGATACAGGGGGCAAGCTCTATAAGCTCTACACATGGAGCTTTAGGGTTTACGAGGGAAAAGATAGTCAGGTAGAGCCAGAAGGATGCCCAGATTACATGGGGAGTGCTGGCAAGATCGTTTGGGACTTGGTGTCACCCTTATTCGGAAAGGGGTACCACTTGTATGTGGACAATTTTTACAGCAGCGTGCCACTTTTTAGTCACTTGTTTGATCATCAGATTGGAGCATGTGGCACCGTGCGACCTAATCGCCGGGGCTTTCCCCAGAGGCTTGTAGATTCTCATCTAAGGCTGGGGGCGAGAGCCTGCTTCAGATGTAAAAATGTGCTCGCTGTGAAGTGGCGGGACAATAGGAATGTTTTCGTTCTTATAACCCTTCACGCAGACACGACAGTACAAATTCGTACGGCGACTGGTGTTGTGGAGAAACTCCTCTGTGTCCACGAATATAACCAAAATATGGGAGGGGTGGACCTCAACGACCAGCTGATGGCACCGTATCATATTGCCCGCAAGACGAGACGCTGGTACAAAAAAGTGTCTCTACATTTATTCCAATTGGCTCTACTGAATGCTCATGTCTTATACAGAGCTTCAGGACAGGATGGATCCTTCCTTCAATTCCAGAGGGATATCATCACAGAACTCCTGTATCCAGGCGGTACTGTACCTCACCAACCCCTACCAAATGCAGTAAGCCGACTGCATGAGAGGCATTTTGTGTATGCCCTCGAGAGTACCCCTACCCAAAAAGCCCCCCAAAGAAGATGTCGTGTCTGTACCAAGCGCAGATTTAGGCGTGACACCCGTTATTTTTGTCCCAAATGTCCTGCCGATCCTGGTCTTTGTATTGGTGAATGTTTTGAACGCTTCCACACACTAGTGAAGTATTAGCGTAGGGTAAAACATTTCACAGGCTAGGCTCACTTACACAGGGTCTCCCAAGATGCCATCGCATTTTGAGAGACCCAAACCTGGAACCGAAAAGTTGAACAGTTACAAAAAAAAAGTGTTAAAAACAAAAAAACAAAAAAGGAAAAAAAAAAAAAAAAAAAAATAGTTGTCGTTTTATTGTTCTCTCCCTCTCTATTGTTCTTCTCTTTACTGTATTCTATTCTGCAAAGTTTTATTGTTATGTTTTTTCATGCTAGCTTTTCAGGTATGTAATTTACTTTACTGTTTTCAGGTACGCCATTCAGCTGTTGCGCGGACTTCTTTATCTTGACAGCAACAGTGTTTGCTCCCACGATATATAAAGCCGCGACTCAGTGCTGTAGGAGGTGATTTCACCACCACAGTTAAAAAAAAGAGCATATATGCCGAAGCATGGGGGCATTAGGGGCGGAAGAGCGATTTTGCTCCTAATGCCGCGTACATACGGTTGACATTCCTACGGAGGCTTACCCGTGGAAAAGTCTGACCATGTGTACACGGCATTGAAAAGTCTGACCGTGTGTACGCGGCATAGAAAAGTCCGACCGTGTGTACGCGGCATAACTTTTTTGCGGGAGGATGCCCCCATGCTTCGGTATATATATATATATATATATATATATATATATATATATATATATATATATATATATATATATATACACACAGCCCTCAAAATTTCCACTCGCCTGCTAGCATTTGGCGAGTGGATTTAAGCTGGGGGCGAGTGATGACAGGACTGCATGACCAATGTCCCTTCAATCTGTGCCTAGACCCTTAGAGCCCCGATGCGATTGACGGCCGAAGAGGAAAGGTGCATGCTCGGGAAAAGTAGTCTGGTGAGCCGCGCACAGGCAGGGCAGTACACAGGTGCTCTCCTTACAATTCTCACTAAGCCATGGGACCTAACAGTATGACCTCTCTGAACCTGCCCCCCTCCCCCCGACCAATGTAGCTGGAGAGCAGAGAGCAGGGAGCAGGAATTAATGAGTCAGGTGGAGGATTGCGAAAATTACCACTCCGGGTGTCCCAGGTAGGCAGTGCAGCGCTCACTGAAAGTTGCCCTGACATGAGAGTGGCAGCCTTCCAGTTTGTGCAGTTTTCTTCTCCTTGTGCTCTATGTAGGTGTCCAGCAGTTCAGCCTGAGCACTGTGAGCAGACTGGTCTCAATGTGTGCTGTGCGGTGTGTCAGTGTGCGCTGTGCTATGGTGTCAACGGCTGTGCAGTTGTGTGGATCTCGGCGCTGGATTGTACTCCCTCCCACTGTGCTGCAGCTCCTCTCCTCACTGCCAGCCTGAATAAAAGGGGAAGTGGGGACATGCAAGCGTGGAGCCGCACACACAGGCTTCTGATATTGAGATGAATAGGAGAGGGAGAGAGAGGATGGATGGATGGGAGTTGCAAAGGAGACAGCAAGAGAATGGGGAAGAGATCCAGTTCTAGTGCCCTGTCCCTCTGGTCTGCCCCCAGTGCCCTGTCCCTCTGGTCTGCCCCCAGTGCCCTGTCCCTCTGGTCTGCCCCCAGTGCCCTGTCCCTCTGGTCTGCCCCCAGTGCCCTGTCCCTCTGGTCTGCCCCCAGTGCCCTGTCCCTCTGGTCTGCCCCCAGTGCCCTGTCCCTCTGGTTTGCCCCCAGTGCCCTGTCCTATTTTGTTAAAGTTGTTTTTGGTAATATTTAATTGTGTAACTTGATTCTGCATAAAACATTTAACAGTGTCATTCCATGAGATAATCTACGAGGGTGTGTTTAGGGGCGCAATTAGGCGTGGAGCAGTGTATGAATTAGGTGGGGCAACTGGTGGCGAGTAACTCTTGAGGCCTGGCTAGTAGCTCAGGGCTTGAAATTTTGAGCCCTGTGTATGTGTATATATATATATATATATATATATATATATATATATATATATATATATATATATATATATATTTATTAGGCACAGGTTGCGTTAAAAAATGTTTCATTTTTTACTGTTTTTTTTATTGGCATTTGCTTTGCAGGTATGGTAATGATCTTACTGTTATACTGTAATGTTACTTTGTTTTAATGTTAACCATCATTTGCTTAGCAGGTACGCCATTCAGTTGCAGCGCGAATTTATTTAGCGTGACAGCAACAGCGTTTGCTCCCACGATATATAAAGCCGCGACTCCAATGCTGTAGGAGCTGATTTCACCACCACAGTTCAAAAAAGAGCATATATGCCGAAGCATGGGGGCATTAGGGGCGGAGGAGCGATTTTGCTCCTAATGCCGCGTACATATGGTTGACATTCCTACGGAGGCTTTCCCGTGGAAAAATCTGACCATGTGTACACGGCATAGAAAAGTCCGACCGTGTGTACGCGGCATAGAAAAGTCCGTACACACGGCATAACTTTTTTGCGGGAGGATGCCCCCATGCTTCGGCATATATAATTGGTGCATGTATGCCCATCATTAGAAGTGGGTGGATGAAGGGAGGTATTCTAATGGTGGGCATACCCACCGATCAATCTTTTTTTCGTTCAGCCAACAGGCTGCATGACAAAAAAAAGGTTACAATACATGTCCAACAAGAACCATCAACGTACTGGTATGTTGCTGGATTTTGAATGGTTATACCAGAATGATGCCTGCGGGTTTAGGCATCATCTTGGTATCATTCTTTTCAGCCAGCGGTCGGCTTTCATGTAAAAGCAGTCCTAGCAGCTAATTAGCCTCTAGACTGCTTTTACATTCAGTGGGAGGGAATGTCCCCCCCCAGATATAAACAGCGCCATTGGGAATATGGGAAAGCATTTTATCACACCGATCTTGGTGTGGTCAGATGCTTTGGAGGGCAGAGGAAAGATCTAGGGTCTAATAAGAGTACCTGTCACTAACTATTGCTATCATAAGGGATATTTACATTCCCTGAGATAACAATAAAAATGGTAAAAAATATAAAAAATGGAAGGAACAGTTAACAAATAAAATAAAAAAAAGCGAAATAAATGTTATATATATATATAAAAAAAAAAAAAAAAAAAAAAAAAAAAAAAGCATCCCTGTCCCCCCCTGCTCTTGCGCAAAGGCCAACGCAAGCGTCGGTCTGGAGTCATATGTAAACAGCAATTGCACCATGCATGTGAGGCATCACCGCGAAGGGCAGATCGAGGGCAGTAATTTTAGCAGTAGACCTACTCTGTAAATCTAATGTGGTAAACTGTAAAGGCTTTTAAAAATGTATGCAGTTTGTCGCCACTGCGCGTTTGTGCGCAATTTTAAAGTATGTCGTGTTTGGTATCCATGTACTCGGCCTAAGATCATCATTTTTATTTCATCAATAATTTGGGCAATATAGTGTGTTTTAGTGCTTTAAAAAAAAAAAAAAAGTGTATTTTTACCCCAAAAAAATCGTTTGAAAAAACGATGCGCAAATACTGTGTGGAAAAAAAAAATGCAACACCCACTATTTTAATCTGTAGGGCCTTTGCTTTAAAAAAAATATATAATGTTTGGGGGTTCAACTTAACTTTCTTGCAAAAAAATAATATGTTTTTATGTAAACAAACAGTGTCAGAAAGGGCTTTTTCTTCAAGTGGTTAGAAGAGTGGGTGATGTGCGACATAAGCTTCTAAATGTTGTGCATAAAATGCCAGGACAATTCAAAACCCCCCCCAAATGACCCCATTTTGGAAAGTAGACACCCCAAGCTATTTGCTGAGAGGCATCTCAAGTCCATGGAATATTTTAGATTTTGACCCAAGTTGCGGGAAAAATAAATATATATATATTTTTTTTTTTGCGCAAAGTTGTCACTAAATGATATATTGCTCAAACATGCCATGGGCATATGTGGAATTACACCCCAAAATACATTCTGCTGCTTCTCCTGAGTACGGGGATACCACATGTGTGAGACTTTTTGGGAGCCTAGCCGCGTACGGGACCCCAAAAACCAATCACCGCCTTCAGGCTTTCTAAGGGTGTAAATTTTTGCTTTCACTCCTCACTACCTATCACAGTTTCGAAGGCCATAAAATGCCAAAATAGCACAAAAAAAACCCAAATGACCCAATTTTGGAAAGAAGACACCCCAAGGAAACTGCTGAGAGGCATGTTGAGTCCATTGATTTTTTTTTTTTTTTTTATCCCAAGTGATTCAATAATGACAAAAATAAAAATGTCACTAAATGATATATTGCTCACACATGCCATGGTTATATGTGGAGTTGCACCCTAAAATACATTCTGCTGCTTCTCCTGAGTACAGGGATACCACATGTTTGGGACTTTTTGGGAGCCTAGCCGCGTACGGGACCCCGAAAACCAAGCACCGCCTTCAGCAATTCTAAGGGCGCAAATTTTTGATTTCACTCCTCACTACCTATCACAGTTTCGAAGGCCATAAAATGCCAAAATAGCACAAAACCCCCCCCAAATGACCCCATTTTGGAAAGTAGACACCCCAAGCTATTTGCTGAGAGGCATGTTGAGTCCATGGAATATTTAATTTTTTTGCCCCAAGTGATTGAATAATGACCAAAAAAAAAAAATGTACAAAACATTGTCACTAAATGATATATTTCTCACACATGCCACGGTTATATGTGGAATTGTACCCCAAAATACATTCTGCTGCTTCTTCTGAGTACGGGGATACCACATGTGTGGGACTTTTTGGGAGAATAGCCGCGTATGAGACCCCGAAAACCAATCACCACCTTCACGATTTCTAAGGACATACATTTTTGATTTCACTCACACAAATCTTGAAGGCAGTGCTTGGTTTTCGGGGCCCCGTACGCGGCTAGGCTCCCAAAAAGTCCCACACATGTGGTATCCCTGTACTCAGGAGAAGCAGCAGAATGTATTTTAGTGTGTAATCCGACATATGCCTATGGCATGTGTGAGAAATATATCATTTAGTGACAACGTTTTGTAATTTATTTTTTTTTGGTCATTATTCAGTGACTTGGGGCAAAAAAATTAAATATTCCATGGACTCAACATGCCTCTCAGCAAATAGCTTGGGGTGTCTTCTTTCCAAAATTGGGTCATTTGGGGGGGTTGTGTGCCATCTTGGCATTTTATGGCCTTCAAAACTGATAGGTAGTGATAGGTAGTGAGGAGTAATATCAAAAATGTATGCCCTTAGAAATCTTTAAGGCGGTGCTTTGTTTTCGGGGCCCCGTACGCGGCTAGGCTCACAAAAAGTCCCACACATGTGGTATCCCCATACTCAGGAGAAGCAGCAGAATGTATTTTGGGGTGCAATTCCACATATAACTATGGCATGTGTGACCAATATATCATTTAGTGACAACTTTGTGCAAAAAAAAATCAGTTTGTCATATTCCCGCAACTTGTGTCAAAATATAAAATATTCCATGGACTCGACATCCCTCTCAGCAAATAGCTTGGGGTGTCTACTTTCCAAAATAGGGTCATTTGGGGGGGGTTTTGTGCTATTTTGGCATTTTATGGCCTTCGAAACCTTGATAGGTAGTGAGGAGTGAAATCAAAAATTTGCGCCCTTAGAAATGCTGAAGGCGGTGATGGGTTTTTGGGGCCCCGTACGCGGCTAGGCTCCCAAAAAGTCCCACACATGTGGTATCCCCGTACTCAGGAGAAGCAGCAGAATGTATTTTGGGGTGCAATTCCACATATAACCATGGCATGTGTGAGCAATATATCATTTAGTGACAACTTTTTGTAATTTTTTTTTTTTTTGTCATTATTCAATCACTTGGGACAAAAAAAAAAAAATATTCAATGGACTCAACATGCCTCTCAGCAGTTTCCTTGGGGTGTCTACTTTCCAAAATGGGGTCATTTGGGGGGGGTTTTGTACTTCCTTGCCATTTTAGCACCTCAAGAAATGAGATAGGCAGTCATAAAATAAAAGTTGTGTAAATTCCAGAAAATGTACCCTAGTTTGTAGACGCTATAATTTTTGCGAAAACCAATAAATATACGCTTATTGCGATTTTTTTTTACAAAAGACATGTGGCTGAATACATTTTGGCCTAAATGTTTGACTAAAATTTAGTTTATTCGATATTTTTTACTTTTTGTTATAAGAAAAATCATTTTTTTTTTAAATTTTCGGTCTTTTTCCGTTTATATCGCAAAAAATAAAAATTGCATAGGCAATCAAATACCATCAAAAGAAAGCTCTATTTGTGGGAAGAAAAGGACGCAAATTTTGTTTCGGTACAACATTGCATGACCGCGCAATTACCAGTTAAAGCAGCGCAGTGACAAATTGTAAAAACACCTTGGGTCTTTAGACAGCGTATTGGTCCGGGGCTTAAGTGGTTAAAAATAAATAAAAAAAAAAAAAAAAACAACTCTATTCACAATTCGTTTTTTTTTTTTCCTGATGGACACCGCGCCGGTCCTACATTTTAAGGCGAGGCCGCGGCTTCGACCTAGTACGCAGCAATCCTGGGAAAAGGCCACAGACTAGGCCGAAGCCGCGGCCTTGCCTAAAAACTTAGGACCGGCGCTCCACGGACTAGGCCGAAGCCTCGCCTAAAACATCCTGCCCGCAGCTCCTGCGATCCCGGGAAAAGACCGTGAGCGGCATCCGGCTGGATGCCACTCACGGCCTTTTCCCAGGATAGCGGCGAGCAGGATGTTTTAGGTGAGGCTGCGGAGTGCCGGTCCTATGAAAAAAAAAGAAAATCAAAAACAAACATCAGTGGCTGTCACGCTGCTGCTCTCCTACCGCTCCATCCCCGCTGACGCCGCTAATCGCATTCCAAAATAATGACAGTGACGGGCAGTACTGTGTCTGGAAGGCCTACGAGGGCCATGTCCACCTTCCCAGCCAAGACCCCACTCACCAGGGCACTATTTCTAGTCGCCATGGCGACCGGGATTTGTCGAGCCCTGCATTAAAGACTAATAATTAGAAACCATGGATTTCAAAACAATAGAGCTCAACTCTGATATACTTTAGGGATGTGCAAACCATCGGGGTCCAGTTATTTTATTCACTTTTATTTGTCTAAATGTCCTGGATTATACACA
The DNA here is from genome assembly GCF_905171775.1 of Rana temporaria. Taxonomy (NCBI): domain Eukaryota; kingdom Metazoa; phylum Chordata; class Amphibia; order Anura; family Ranidae; genus Rana; species Rana temporaria. Next base: position 305,864,584 of record NC_053491.1, read on the forward strand.
TCTTAGGCCACTGTGGTTCTTTTGTGACTGTCAATATTATATATATTTTTTTAACCACTTCCATACTGGGCACTTATACACCTTCCTGCCCAGACCAATATTCAGCACTGTTGCACTTTGAATGACAATTGCGTGGTCATGCTACACTGTACCCAAACTAAATTTTTATCATTTTGTTCCACAAATAGAGCTTTCTTTTGGTGGTATTTGATCACCTCTGGGATTTTTATTTTCTGCTTCAAAAAAATAAAAAATGACCGAAATTTAAAAAAAATATATGTTTTTTTGTTTGTTACAAAACATTGTAAAGAAGTATGTTTTCTACTTCACGGATGGGCACTGGTGGTACTGCACTGACGGGCACGATGAGGTGGCATTGATGGGCACTAATATGCGGCACTGATAGGTGGCACCAATATGCGGCACTGATAGGTGGCACCAATATGCGGCACTGATAGGTGGCACCAATATGCGGCACTGATAGGTGGCACCAATATGCGGCACTGATAAGGGGGCACGGATGGGCACTGACAGGCGGCACGGATGGGCACTGACAGGCGGCACGGATGGGCACTGACAGGCGGCACGGATGGGCACTGACAGGCGGCACGGATGGGCACTGACAGGCGGCACGGATGGGCACTGACAGGCGGCACGGATGGGCACTGACAGGCGGCACGGATGGGCACTGACAGGCGGCACGGATGGGCACTGACAGGCGGCACGGATGGGCACTGACAGGCGGCACGGATGGGCACTGACAGGCGGCACGAATGGGCACTGACAGGCGGCACGGATGGGCACTGACAGGCGGCACGGATGGGCACTGACAGGCGGCACTGATAGGTGGCACGGATGGGCACTGATAGGTGGCACGGATGGGCACTGATTGACATCCATTAGTAAAACATTAGTCTATCAGTGCCAAACAATAATGCCTGCCAATCAGTGATGCCCATTATGGCCACTGATTGACATCCATTATTTAGTTCTGATTTGCATCCCTGGTGGTCTAGGGTGGCATACCTGTGGTGGGCATCCCTGGTGGCATGCCTGGTGGTCCAGTGTGGGCATCCTCGGGGGGGGGGGGGCTGCGCTGATAATCTATCAGCACAAACCCCCCCTGTCAGAGGAGCAGCCGATCGGCTCTCCTCTACTGGCGTCTGACAGACGCGAGTGAGGAAAAGCCGATTACCTGCTTTTCCTGTTTACATCGTGATCAGATGTGATTGGACACGGCTGATCATCGGAGACTCTTTACCTAGATCGGTGTTGCGGGGTGTCAAGACTGACACCCTGCAACAACGATCGCTGCGATGCGCTGCATCGGCTCAATATCCTGAAGACGTCATATGACGTCCAGTCAGGATATTGAAACCACTTTGCCAACGTCATTTTGCTATATGGCGGGCAGCAAGTGGTAAAGTTTGCTTTTTTGGGGGTAACCAGATTGGTGCGCCAGTCTGTGGCCTGCCGGGCACCAGGCCACGTGGCTGGGGTTGCCAGCAGGCAGAGCAACCTGCTTTGCCACCCTCCGACCACCAGAGCCCATTCCCTTTCTCCTAGCATCACTACTCCCTTCCCTCTCTGTGGTCTCAAAGAAGGGAAAAGAGGAGAGCAGGGCTGGGGACAGGATCTAATGGCACTGATGAGACCCAGGCTGCACCACCACCTCACGAGGTGACATGATGCCCCTAACACACACAACCTCCCCATTTGACAAGCTGCAACCGTGGAGGGGTACATTTCGAGTGGTCGATCCCTGGTGCTGGGGACCCCTGCTATGACAAATTTTTTGCAGTTTGTCAGTTTTGCATAGACAGTAAAATATGAAACCAACCTCTGGTGGCTGAACCCAGATGTTACCAATTATGTGGTGCTACTGGAAGCGGCAGTCCCTAGAGGCTCTAAAATTTTGACTTTTTCATGGCCCCCATCCTCCATATGCCCTAACCCTGTGTATGACCACTACCTTGCGGGCATGGGGAGCTGTACTCAGACTTGAACGTTATCCCGCGGGGGCTCACTCTCCAGACACCTTGCTATGGTGCAATCCCAATTTAGCTCAAATAAACACTATTCCAGAGCCCTACGCTTGGACTAAATTTAAAGCGGTAGTTCCCCCTCCCAAAATGTTTTACCCTTAGATTCATGCTCATTTTGTCTAGGGGAATCGGCTAGTTGTTTTAAAATCGATGCTGTACTTACCGTTGTAGAGAGCGATCTTCTCCGCCGCTTCCGGGTATGGTCTTCGGGTATGGGAGTTCCTTCTTGATTGACAGTCTTCCGACAGGCTTCCGACGGTCTCATCCATCGCGTCACGATTTTCCGAAAGTAGCCGAACGTTGGTGCGCAGGCGCCGTATAGAGCCGCGCCGGCGTTCGGCTTCTTTCGGCTACTCGTGACGCGATGGATGCGACCGTCGGAAGCCTGTCAATCAAGAAGGAACGCCTACTCCCGAAGACCCATACCCGGAAGCGGCGGAGAAGATCGCTCTCTACAACGGTAAGTACAGCGTCGATTTTAAAACAGCTAGCCGATTCCCCTAGACAAAATGAGCATCAATCTATGGGTAAAATTTTTTTGGAGGGGGAACTACCGCTTTAATGTTAAAACACTTTCCCAAATAGTTCATTATAACTCCTTGTTCATGACAACACTACCTCTCTTACACTCTAAATTTAATATTCCGGAATCATATTTCTTTCGCCATTTACAACTCTCCCATGCCTTCAGTTGCCAATTCTCCCACTCTAACCCCCAGCTCATACAAGCCTCACTTGAGGACATCCTGAGACTTGATTGCACAAAAAAAAACAAAAAACTTCCTGGATATACTCCCACCTCAGAGTTTCACTATCAGATTTGGAGGGTCTCAGGGCACTGTGGCTCCAGGACGTCCTGGTACTTGACCAGGATGATATCTGGGACTTCCCATTTAGGTCTTTGATCTCTGTCAGAGACTGCCTGATACAGTTTAAGCTGATCCACCAAGCTTACTATACCCCTTACAGGCTTCATAAAATGGGCTCAAACTTCTCTCCGGGAGACTTTACCCATATCTTCTGGACCTGCCCAGCTATCACTGGGTTCTGGGAGGATGTGATGGCATGTGACCGCTTAATCAGCGATATCCCTTTGCAGACCTCCATGTCTGTCTGCCTGTTAGGTCTTGTTGCACATTTGATCTCTACCATTACAGGGCGCACTATGGTGAGCCTACTGCTGTTTTATGCCAGAAAAAGCACAACACTGCATTGGAAGACACTGGCACCGCCCACAATCACTTTCTGGAAACAGCTGGTGAATAAGAGTCTACCCTATACAAGGATACATACACCAACCGATGCCGTCCTAAAAAATACCAGAAAGTATGGTCTAAATGGTTAGCAGAGCCGTCCATGGCTTGATTAGACACGGCAGAGTCTGAACAAGTAATAGCCCTTCTTGATTGAACTCCTAATTAGCCATATATTTTCCATGACTATCCCTCCATATGTGAGGAGTACTGTTAATGTCTATTTGGTAGCATGAAGTCAGCAACTCGCTGTCTTCTATGACACTAATCGTAAGACCCACACCATCTTTACTTACTGGTGACTAGCGCTTTGAGTTTGACTACCTAATGATGTAAACATATGAAACCCGTGCGTGGGTCACAGTTATGCCTTTTCTTGTGTTTTATGTTGTACACGTATGTGTTTTTAACACCCATAAAAAGATAAAAAAAAATAAAAAATATGAAACCAACCTCATCTTCAGGTAACTGGCTTTTAAATTCTTCCATCTTTGATTCTGTGTCATGAATAATTCCTTCTGCATTATTTACAGCTTCAACAAGCTCCTAGAAGACAGCATTTTGTACAAATTTAAGCAATTTCAGCAAACTTGGCACCTTTGACACAAGAACAGCGTTTTAAGATTAAAATGGGAAAACCAGAAAATAAAGCAAAAAATGTAAAAATATAGGGTGTTTGATACACAGCTAATTACAATTCAAATGGGGGCGCACTATGCAATATACTGTACTTCAAAAGCATCACACCAAAGTGGCTCTACACTAATATACATTTAATTTTGTGCATAAAAATTTTAATTGGGAAAAAAAAAAATTGTATCATTGTTGAACCAAAACAAGTCTGAACAGGCAGGGACAATGTATTTTCAAATCTACGGTAACATGCCAAATTTAAAATTGTTATATAAATAAATCCTGCTAAAAAAGTGCATAAAACACAGGGCGACCAACGATGTGAATGCCAATGTAACAGTGTACCAACGTCCCGATAATATGTAACTGGGAATAGAACTGGGCTAATGAAATCAACTTTAGACGGTATAGGTAGATATAGTAAAAATACTATGGGTATATTTATTTATAAAAGTAGAAAATTTACAGAACAAGAAATGATATAAAAAACTTAGTGAACATACTATAATATCGGCATATTATTCACAGTACATACATAGGAGAAATTTCATAAAAGTTGATACTAGTGCATGTATGTTAATCGAACACAAATCATAAAGCACCAGAAATTATATAAAAACTTTTAGATCCTTAGAACTGCATTGAATATGTAAACTAATTGATATGTTTTTTGATGTTTTCTTGTTCGTGTCATATTCTATGTACTATTAGACCGTTATGCTCCTGATGAAGCGTTTCTTCAACGCAAAACATGAGTAAAAGCGAGTAAAAGCAACCCCCATCACTCCGCATATTCAATGCAGTTCTAAGGATCTAAAAGTTTTTATATAATTTCTGGTGCTGTATGATTTCTGTTCGATTAACATACATGCACTAGTATCAACTTTTATAAAAATTTTCCTATGTATGTACTGTGAATAATATGCCGATATTATAGTATCATGTTCACAAAGTTTTGTACATCATTTCTTGTTCTGTAAATGTTCTACTTTTATGAATATACCCATAGTATTTTTACATATCTATATTTTACTATATCTACCTGTACCATCTAAAGACCATTTTATTAGCCCAGTTCGATTCCCAGTTAAAAATGTAAATTGTTATAATGAACCAAGGTGTTTCCCACCTATGCCAACTGCATAAAAGTATGCACATAAAGTATGCATACAAATGTGTACAATTGCTCTGCGAAGTCTGCACTTGGATGCTTATTCCTGCTGTGTATATTATAAACAGCTTTGCAGAAACCACCCTTGGGCAGCTCTGTACTTGACAGTTGTGATTACATCTGTAATCGCTTTAACAGTATAGTGTTTTTAAACGGCAAAAACAGGATTTTTATAACAGCTTACCTGTAAAATCCTTTTCTTGGAGTACACACAGCAGTATTCATTACATAATGGGTTGTATGGTCACCAGAGGTGATTGGACACTGGCACAACCAATCGATCAGAGACAGTTCCCCTCCATATAGCCCCTCCCATCAGGGAAGTACCACAGTTTTGTAGCAAAGCAATAAGGTTCCCTTTAAGAAGGGGGGAAAACTCTGTTTCCCGTGGTGTACTCCAAGAAAAGGATTTTACAGGTAAGCCGTTACAAAAATCCTGTTTTCTTTATCGTACACCAAGGGACACAGAGCCATATTTATTACATAATGGGATGTCCCAAAGCAATGCCCTATATGAGGGGGGGGGAGACACAGATCAAGCAGACTGCCATGGACAAGAAGCTCTACACTGCCGCCTGCAGCACCCTTCGCCCAAAGGCGGCATCCTCACTTCCCCTCACATTGATAAAATTTGGAAAATGTGTGGACTGAAGAACAAGTTGCAGCCTTACAGATCTGAGTCACCGAAGCCTGGTGGTGCACTGCCTAAGAAGTGCTTATCGCCCTGGTAGAGTGCGCCCTAACAGAAAAGGAGTTCTGTTCCTTAAACCATAGGCTTGAGTAAGAGTTTGTCGAATCCACCTGGAGATGGTGGATTTTGATGCCGCTTGTCCCTTCTTAGGACCATCTGGCAAAATAAACAAGACATCTGTTTTGCGTATCTGAGCGGTTGCCTGCAGATACACCTTTACAGCTCTTACTAGATCTAGAGCGTGTAATAATTTGTCCTCTGCTGTCTGCGGATTCGGAAAAAAAGAAGGCAGGACAATGTCCTGATTTACGTGAAAAGCCGACACCACCTTAGGTAAAAAGGCAGGATGGGGTCGTTGTACAATCTTGTCTTTATGACAAACTAAGGCTCTTTACAGGAAAAAGCTGCTAGTTCAGATACTCTTCTAGCTGAAGAGATAGCAATAAAAAAGGCCAACTTCCTGCTTAAAAGAATCAGCGGAATGTGGTGAATAGGTTTAAAGGGTTGCTACTAGATTCAGATCCCATGGGTACAAGGGAGACTTGGCAGATTGATCCGCAGTACCCCCTGAATGAAAGCCAGCACTAGGGAATGAGATGCCAGTGGTACTAAGGGCTAATTTCATATCCACTCCTAGCTGGCAAAAAGCAAGAATCCTACTTGTGTCATATCTCTGAGGATTCCATTTGTTCGTTTCACACCATGAAACATATGTTTTCCATACTTTGTAGTAAATTCGTCTGGAAGCTGGCTTTCTGGCGTTAAGCGTAGAAAGTACTGGACCTGAGAGCCCTCTCTTCTTCAGAATGTGGGTCTCAGCAGCAAACCGTCAAATTTAGCCCTTGTAAGGAAGGATGGAACACCGGACCTTGTGACAACAGATCGTAATGAAGCGGAAACTTCCACAGTGTTCCCACTGCCATCTTTATGATCTTGGCATACCAAGGTCTTCTAGGCCAATCTGGGGCCACTAAGATTACCGGAATTCCTTCCCTCTTGATCCTGCAAATCAGTCTCTGTAGTAGGGAGATTAGAGGAAAGGCATAAATCAGTGAAAACTGATTCCACGGCACTACCAGTGCATCTGATCTGTAGGCCAGAGGATCTCTTGCCCTGGACACAAAGTTGTCCAACTTCCTGCTGAACTCGGAAGCTAGTAGATCTACAACCGGGGTCCCCCATCTCTGGCAAATGGCCTGAAAGATTTTGGGGTGGAGAGACCACTCTCCTGGTGATAGCTTCTGGCGACTCAAACAGTCTGCTTGCCAATTCTCTACCCCTGGAATGAAAATTTCAGAAAGGCAAATAAAAATGTTCTTCTGCCCATCTCAAAATGCAATTCACCTCCTTCTGGGCGCCCTGGCTGCGGGTGCCTCCTCTGTGATTGATGTAAGCCACTGCTGTAGCATTGTCGGACTGAATCCGAACCGGATGGCCCTGTAACCTGCTTGTCCAGGTTTTGAGGGCCAAGTATACTGCCCGTAACTCCAGTAGGTCAATGGATAAGTCTCTCTCGGCTTTGGTCCATGTTCCCTGTTTCCAATAGGGCTCCCCAGCCCGTTAGGCTGGCATCTGTAGACACCACCTTCCAGGTGATTGGTAGAAAGGATCTTCCCTTCCACAAGTTCTTGGTCTTTAACCACCAACTGAAGTCTTGGCGCACCTGTGAATCCAAGCTCTGGGTAAATCCAGAGCTTGGATCTTCCTGTTTCAGGCAGCTAAAATCGCCTTGAAGTAGTCTCGAATGAAACTGGGCGCAAGGAACAGCCTCGAAGGAGGCTACCATCTTCCCCAATAGCCTCATGCAAAGGCGAATAAATGGTTTCTTCTTTGCTTTGACCTTGAGGATCAGATCCCTTAGCGATCCGATCTTTGATTCTGGTAGAAATACTCGGCTTTGAGCTGTATCAATGATCATGCCCAGATACCCTTTTTTGGGCTAGTAGTGAGGCTTTTTGTAGGTTTATCATCCATCCTAACTTCTCCAGGTATCTTATCGTAGTGGGTATAAAAAAAAGCCCTAAGGCTGACGCAGCGCTAAGAAAAGTAAACTTGATTATGTGTCAGATATAAATATGAATAAATAAAAAGTTAATTGGTGAATAAATCTGAATAAATAAATCTGAATAAAAAATACATTTATGAATGAAGCAGCTAGCACTAAAGTCAAGCACAAAGAAACTTACAACCAATATATAATTCAAAAGAGTGCAGCGCTACAATAATAACTCATGTGACAATAAAAAGGGATGTGAAATAAAAAAGGTGAGAAAAAAAATTCAACCCCTGAATAGAAATATATATAATTCCTTCATATGGACTTTCAGTGATTATTTGAATGGGACTCTGCACAAAGTTTCTCTATTTTGATTTCACTCATGAATTTCACGGAAATAAATAAATAAATAAAATATTATATATATATATATAAATAATATTTTATTTATTTATTTCCGTGAAATTCATGAGTGAAATCAAAATAGAGAAACTTTGTGCAGAGTCCCATTCAAATAATCACTGAAAGTCCATATGAAGGAATTATATATATTTCTATTCTGGGGTTGAATTTTTTTTTCTCACCTTTTTTATTTCACATCCCTTTTTATTGTCACGAGTTATTATTGTAGCGCTGCACTCTTTTGAATTATATATCTTAGCGTAGTGGATACAGCGTGATCTAATCCTGTCACTGATTGATCACAAGTAGATCGTCCAGACAGGCTGTTATCACTATGCCCTGTGCTCTGAGATTTGCTAGCAGAGGGGCTAGTACCTTTGTAAATACTCGGGGTGCGGTGGCCACCCCGAAAAGGCAGAGCCACAAATTGGAAGTGGCGATGTTCCACCGCAAACCTTAAGAACTTTTGGTGAGCGGGATGGATAGGCACATGTAAAAAGGCTTTCCGGATGTCCATCGACGCCATGAATTTTCCGACTAGTAAGGTGGCAACTACTGAACGAATAGTTTCCATTCGCAAATGGCGAATGTTTAGAAACGGATTTTATGATCTCAGATCCAGAATGGGTCCGACGTCTGTTTGGTTGTGGGATCACAAAACATAAAAACCTGAACCTTGCTCCCTTTAAGGGTACTTCTGTGATCACCCCTTGGGACAGCAAGTGATCCAATCCCTTGATAAAGGGTGCCCTTTTTAGAGGATCTTTGGAGAGCCGTGAGTTTTGGAACTGAGAAGATGGGATCTCTCGAAATTCCAGCTTGTACCCTAGGGATACAGTGGATACCACCCATCTGTCCTGGATCTCTGTCTGCCATAACGCTGAAAACTGATGAAGCTGCAACACCTCCCCCCCTACTCGGCCGAGCGGGGACGCCTCTTCATGAAGAGGTTTTGGGGTTTTGTTTGACCTTAGAACCCCACTGTTTCTTGCCTCTCTGGGGCTGGTCTTCCTTGGCTTTTGTAGCAGGCTGAAAATGCAGTCGCCACTGGCTGGAGGTAGATCTACCAGGAGCCGGGGACAGAGAACGTTTAAAACAAGGTCGCTTGTTTTTCTTCTTCTCTGGTAACAATGTAGACTTCCCGCTGGAAATCTTTTGGATGCATTTCTCCACGTCTTCCCCAAAGAGGCGTTCACCATGCAAAGGAAAACTCGCTAGAAGTTTTTTTGTATGGTACTTCTGCAGACCAATGTTTTAACCAAAGGACTCTGCGCATATGCACCAACTGGAGTGTAAGGCAAGACGCTTGCTGGATCAAATCTCTCATAACATCTATTGTAAAACAGAATGCCTTGGGCAAATTTTCCCATAGCTTGGCCTGCTCTGGAGACAACTCCTTAAGTCCTTCCTTTACCTGGTCCTTGAGGACCTGACACATACCCACTGCAGCTACAGCGGGTTGGGTAACTGCATCTGCCAGCAGGAAGGAAGATGTCAATAAGGATTCCAGTCTCTTTTCTGAAGGGTCCTTAAACACCTGTACGTCATCCACTGGACAAGTCAGGTTTTTGTTCACGCAAGATATGGCTGAATCTACTGCAGGTAAACTGCACTTCTTGGTGAATTCCTCCTACATGGGATAAAGAATTTAAAACTTATTTGGAGGAGAGAAACGCTTGTCTGGATGTAACCAATCTACGTAAATTAGCTTCTTTAACAAAGGATGGACTGGGAAAGATCAAGAACTCTGCAGAGATTTTAATGAGCCCAGGGAGGAGACAGGAGATTCAGATAATTCAGAGGAGGGCAACTTGAATTCCAATCGAACCACCTCAGCATAACATTGCACCTGCGATCTTAAAGGGGTTGTAAAGGAAAACATGTTTTTCCCTAAATAGCTTCCTTTACCTTAGTGCAGTCCTCCTTGACTTACCTCATCCTTCAATTTTGCTTTTAAATGTCCTCATTTCTTCTGAGAAATGCTCACTTCCCACGAGCGCACGCTACGCCATGATGGAGGCAGCAGAGGGGGGTCAGCTTTCAGGCCGAGGAGAGGCTGAAGCGGTCCAGTGGTGGCTAAAAAAACCTCTGTGCTGGTTACAAGAAAACAGCAGGTACCATGCACCAAGGACATATATACAATCTACAACAGTACATATGCGCACCCCCCGATAAATGAGAACCAGGCTAGGGGAAACAAATATATGGGTGAATAAACAGAAACCATCCAGTCTAAAAGACATAGTGGAAACATTGCCTTATGCATAGAAGCAAAATAACAGGCCAACCCATAAACCCCAATAACGTAAGACTTACCGTCGAACCAAGTTCCGTAAATACTTCCTTAGCCTACCTTTCCACGCCGCAGGGTATTGCCAAAGCAAGAGGCCTAGCCTTCACCCCTCACCATGGGTTTTGTCATAGACCTTCAGGGACCAGGGCACCACTCCCCTGGACCTATATTGCATCGTGGCAGCAGAAAACATTTGGTCCTTGGAAGGCACAAAGTTCTGAAGAGAGGCATTATAGGCCAAACCTCGTTCTTCACACCGAGGCCCGGGTACCGTCCACTTTGGACGGATCCGGTTTCTAGCCTGCCTAGGCCACCAAGGACCCTTACAGCATAGCTATCCAAACGTGACCAACACCTAAGACACTGGCGAAAAAACTGAGGTACTTCCTGTATGGGAGGGGGTTATATAGGGAGGGAACTTCCTGTTTTAGAGTGCCAGTGTCCATCACCTGAAGGTAGACTATATAACCAACATAGCAATTAATGAAGCAGCTCTGTGTCCCGTGATGTACGATAAAGAAAGGGTAGTTTTACCACTTGAAATGTTTTTAAGTATTTGTCCAAATCATCTCCAAATAGGCGTTCTCCATGAAAGGAAAAGCCAGCCAGAAGCTTCCTGCATGGTGCCTCAGCTGACCAATGCTTCAGCCACAAAATCCTGCGCATATGAACTAGTAGGAGAGCAAGGCGAGATGCTTGCTGAATAGAATCTAATAGTATCCACCGCAAAACATAAGGCCTTGGGTAGGCCTGCTAAAACTTTGGCCTGCTGAGCAGGAACAACTTTTATGAACTGCTTCATTTGATCCTTTAGGGACTGATATGCCAATTGCTGCTACCGCAGGCTGAGCTACACTTGTGTACCAATGTGCACGCCGGTATGCACGTCAAGCGGCAACTGCTGTCTCACCCTATTTACCCATTTCCCCCCACGTGCGCGAAAGCAAACAGTGGCCAAGCTGAGGAAGGACGAACCCGGGTGACCGCCGTCGAGGCATCCCCCCCCCCCTTCCTAACCTGCAGCAGAGCCTGAAGCGGAGAAGCGAGCTGATCCATAGACCTGCTGACACTGACCATCTTTATGGAAAGCATGGTAAGAAACACCAATTATGTTCTTACCATGGCAAGACATGCAACTACTCAAAGAAGAAAATCCTTAAAGCGGTGGTTCACCCTTATTAACATCTTTTTAGCATAAAATGAGGCATAGTAGCGCGAGCTACAGTATGCCTGTCTTTATTTTTTTAGTCCCGTACTCACAGTGTAATCGTAGAGACAAGATTCCGACTCCCCGCGGGGAATGGGCGTTCCTATGGAGAGGGAAGGTGATTGACGGCCGGCTCTGGCACGTCACGCTCCCCGAAGACAGCCGGAACAGGTCTCGGCTCTTCACGGCGCTTGCGCACAGGACTATGCGCAGGCGCCGTGAAGCGCCAAGTCCTATTTCGGGTATTTCCGGAGAAGCGTGACGTGCCATAGCCGGGCCGTCAATCATGCTCCCTCTCCATAGGAACGCCCATTCCCCGAGGGGGGTCGGAATCTTGTCTCTACGATTACACAGAGTACGGACTAAAAAAATAAAGACAGGCATACTGTAGCTCGCGCTACTATGCCTCATTGTATGCTAGAAGAAAAAAATTTTTTTTTTTATTAATAGGGTGAACCCCCGCTTTAAGAGCACCATAAGATGTTTCTAAGGATTATCTTCTCTAGCCTTATCCCGCCACATGATACTGCTGAAGACCAGAGACCCAATCTTCACCCATCACGGCAAGCCTTGTGCCAGACCTTCAGGGACTTGGATTCCCATTAAAGGGGGCCACTGACCTGGACCTGTATGGCCCCCTGCCAGAAAAACCTTTGGGCATTTGGGTATGTGCCCAAAGTGCTGGATCCCAGGGTCCAGTCCTCAGAGACATTACAGGCAAAACCTCATTCTTCCACAAGGCCCGGGTACCATCCATGTTGGCCTTTTATGGCACTTTGGATGGCTCCGGTTACATGGCTCTTTGATCCCGCAGGGATCCCTCAGTGGAGCCATTTCTTAGCACATCTTTAAGCGTTACCAACACCTTAGACACTGGTGAAAAAAACGGAGGTACTCCCTTGTATAGTAGGGGTTATATAGAGGGGAACTTCCGTCTTGGGTGTGCCAGTGTCCAATCACCAGAAGGTGGAATATAACCCATGTAGTTATTATGGCTCTGTGTCCCATGATATACGAAACAGAAATGCAATTTAAAAAAAAGGTGTTTTCTATACCTGCTGCGCCTGGAGTCAAGCAGCACTTCCGGGGGGAGGGTAGTAAAATGGAGGATAAATACAAGAATTTCATAAGTGTCAAACGTTTTTGACAATTAAGTTTATGCAAAGAGTCAATATTTGCAGTGTTAAGATGACCTTTCTATTTCAAGACCTCTGCAATTCGCCCTGGCATGTTGTTGTCAATCAACCAGTGGTGGCCTGTCCATAGGGGGTGCATGGGCGCTGCCCCCCAGGCAGTCATAAAAAATAAATAGAAAAATTATCCTTATGTGCACTGTGTTCGGGCGCCAAACACTTATGGGAAGCACCACTTCTATGCAATCACGAGATTGCAGACGAGGCGCTTCATTTACAGGGTTTTTACCTGCCCTGACATTGCATTAATCCGAGTTATGACATCACTTCCTGTGCCAGTAATAAACTGGAAGTGATGTCAGCAGCTCCGTGGAATGCACGGCCCAAGCGGAGTACTCTGCACCGTGTCCCCTGACTGGCCAATCCATCATTCACCAGCCGCCCCTACCTAACAGTAAGTGCCGTTATTTCCCATTTACAGGAACAAGCTCCAGTAAGGATTGCCAAATATGCATATCTGACACTCACAGTTCTAATCAGCTGATATCAGAGTACTCAGTCTGTATCTCACGCTGCTGCTCTTCCCCCTCCCCCCCCCCTCTAGCAGATTGCTTCTGTGCATGCAGTAAGTCATGGCATGGCAGCTACTGTGTGGGACTCTGTGATAAGAAGATGGGTGAGTTTCACAGCAACAGGTTGTTTTAAAATGTGTCAAAACGGGCATTCAGGCAGGGAAGAAGTTACCAAACATTACTGTATGGCAAGAGAGAGAGAGAACATGGTCTGTGGGGTAAGGCGAGAACATGCCAACTCCATCACATTACAGGGCAATTCATCCTCACTAACTCAGGTGCCAATATAACTAAATGCAAGTGCTGCTGGATCCCCTACACCTCTGTATACAAGTGTACTTTGTGTTCTCTGCATGTATTGTATATACTGTGTGTTCTCTGTATGCATTTATGTACTGTGTGTCCTCTGTATGGTCTGTATGTATTGTGTGTGCTCTGTGTATATTGTGTTTGGGCATTGGGAGCCATGACAGCAGGGGATGGGCAGGTAAGGACCTGGAGGGGTTTGCGCCATCCGATTTTTCTTCATCACCAGCCGCCACTGCAATCAACTTCTGCACCACTTCCTGACTGATGGCAGCACATTCTTGCATAATCGATCCTTGGAGTTTCTCAGAATTTTGGGGGGTTATTGTTCCTTCACCTGCCTCTTGAGGATTGACAACAAGTTCTCAATGGGATTAAGGTCTGGGGAGTTTCCAGGCCATGGACACAAAATGTACATATTTTGTTCCCCAAGCCACTTGGTTATCACTTTTGCCTTATGGCAAGGTGCGCCATCATGCTGGTAAAGGCATTGTTTATCACCAAACTGTTTTTGAATGGAAGTTGTTCTCAGAGGCTGTTTTTACCATTTGAGTGAGCCCACTTCCTTGGCTGAGAAGCAACTCACCCCACACATGAATGGTCTCAGGATGCTTTACTGTTAACATGAGCATGACACAAGACTGATAGTGTAGCGCTCACATTTTCTTCTCTGGACAACCAGGTTTTGTTCCAGATGCCTTAAACAATCAGAAAGGGGATTCAGAGAAAATTCCTTTACTCCAGTCAGCAGGCCATGAGTCCAATCCCAGTACCTTTTGCAGAATATCAGTCTGTCCCAGATGTTTTTTCCTGGAGTGAAGTAGTGGCCTCTTTTCTGTCCTTGTCACCAGGCCAAGCTGCTGAAATGTTTTTTTCTGTTCAGTTTCTTGAACTGTTAACGTTCATGTATATATGTGCACTGCATGGTGGCATCATTATGCAAAGTGTTATTTTTATTTTTACCCTAATTTGCTGCCAAAATTAACACTGGCACAAAGTTCACTAAGGCCAAAGACCTAGCAGACATTCTAATTGATTCCACAGAGGCAGCCGCCATATACCCAACTGCCTTCTGTAAAACTGGCAACATATCCAGCAGCACTTCACGGGAAGTTCCAGCTTAAAAATGCTCTCAATTGTTCTAGCCAGTGCTCTAGGTTCCTAGCTACCACAATTGAAGCCACAGCTGGTTTGAAGTTGGCTAAAGTTGAGTCCAATGCCTTTTTTAGAAGGGAGTCAGCTCTCTTATGGCATCTTAGGTCGCCCATAGCCTCAAAAGCTAGATCTGCATTTCAAGAGACCTGGAAAAAAAAAGCCACATCTAACCTGGGCCTTTTGTTCCACACTTGAGAATCATCCTCATTAATAGGGACTCTTATTAAGCGATCTAGAGAAAAAAAGGGGCCCTCTCTGGGTCTCTCCATTCCATTTTAACAGCCTCGGACAGGACCTTGTGTACTGGAAACACAGTGCTGGACTTCATCCAGGCCCGATACATTTCATCATGGAGATAACTGGGCTTTATCCTCCTGAATGTTCAGGGTAGTATGGATGGTTTACAACAGGTTGTCCACCTCTTCTAAAGGCAGCCTGTATCAGGAGGATGTGTTAACTTCATCTATTCTCTCCATCAGACTCTCCTGGGGAGTCGCCAACTTTTTTTATCTGAATCACTAACCTCTCTAGAGGCCGGAACGGACAGAAGAGGACTGGATGGTAAATTCCGCTGACCGCTAGGTTGTATCCCAGGACGTTGATCCAAAAAAAGAACAAAAACACAGAAAGGTATCCGACAACTCCTTTTGAAAAGGAGGTGAGAAGATCACTACACTGTGTTGGAGGAAGCAGATGACTAAGTCTGTTTGACTAAGTCTGCTATAAAAGCCTTACATAAAGGCTTGGTCCAAGAATTAAGGGTAGCCTTACAGGAGGGACATTTCTTTTTTGGAGGAGGAGAAGAGTGCCTGGTCTTTGCTGAGGCTTTTGCCTGAAAGAAACCAAGCAAAACAGACAACAACAGCATCCAACAATGCAACAAAACAGCAGTCAACATTGTACAAACAGCCTAGAGAATTTCTACCTAGTATTGGTCTGGGCAGGAGAGGGTAAAGTGACCTGTACTCTGAAGTGGGTTAAAAACACGTTCTCTACTTATCTATAATCTTTAATCCAAGTAAAGCTCGACAGCAACACTTTTTTTTTCTGCGGGGGGGGGTGTTGTAAAAGATTGTTACAATAGTCAGTGGATGAACTTACCTTTCTTCTTCTGTCGTCCCTCTGCATACCTTCTGCATTTTTCACCATATTTTCAATATCATCCTTGCTTAGGCCACCAGAAGACTGAATAACAACTGAAAAACAAAGCATGTCAAGAACTTAAGATGACAATAAGGGCTGAAACAATTAATTGACATGATTATTAAAAATAAAAATGGTTGTCAACTATTTTCATAATAGATCTAGTTGGCCTGCATACAGAATGCAATCATTTGCTAATATTTCAGAAAATACAGTACAGCATACATACAGCTCAGTACACTGTTCATACATGTCAGTATACACAGTACAGCACACATACAGCTCAGTAAACCATCCAAAAATGTCTATAAGTGCCTGAGAACATGTAAATGTGTGGGGAGCAATGCCTCCTGGGACATGAAGTCCTGGGCAAGAGAAGGAAGCGATTCTGAAGGCAGACTGAGGGCACTCTATTATACTTTGCGGCTTACTATAGGGGCACTGAGGGGAAGAGGAGCCAGAGGTGCCAGTGGGAGCCCCCAGAGAGGAGAATGCGGCTGCTATGTGTAATGGCTTTGCACAGAGCAGGTGGGTATGACAAGTGTGAAAGAAAATCGCAAAGTTTACAATCACTTTAAGGGCAGGGAAGAACAGCATCTAAGCCCAGAGGAACTGGAGGCTGATAGATTAGGAAGGATAAAGATTAGGAAGGATAAAGGAGGGCTATACAATTAAAGCGGGGGTTACCCTATAAAAAAAAAAAAAAAAAAACATTTTTTTTCTTCTAACATAAAATCGGCATAGTAGCGTGAGCTACAGTATGCCTGTCTTAATTTTTTTATCCCCGTACTCACTGTTATATCATACATAGAAGATTCCGACTGCCCACTGGGAATGGCGTTCCCAATCCAGACGGAAGGTGATTGACGGCCCGGCTCTGGCGCGTCACGCTTCTCGGAAATAGCCGAAATAGGCTTGGCTCTTCACGGCGCCTGCGCATAATCTGTGCGCAGGCGCCGTGAAGAGCCGAGGACCTACTCCGGCTGTCTTCGGGGAGCGTGACCGTGCCAGAGCCGGCCGTCAATCACCCTCCCTCTTGAAAGGAACGCCCCCATTCCCACAGGCAGTTGGAATCTTCTAAGTACGATATAACAGTGAGTACGGGATAAAAAAATTAAGACAGGCATACTGTAGCTCACGCTACTATGCCGAATTTTTATGCTAAAAAGTTGTTCTGCATGGTGAGACACCGCTTTAAGTTTTAAGTAAAAGCTTACCAGAATTTTGCATTGTATTAAAGTCTGTACCTTTAGTATTACTTTAACACTTCAGTCCCGAAGGTTTTACCCCCTAATGACCAAAGCACTTTTTTGCCATTTGGCACTGCATCTTCCCCCCCACAAATGGAGCTTTCTTTTGGTGGTATATGATCACCACTGGGATATTTATTTTTAGCAATCCTAAATAAACAAATACAAATTTGATATTTTTTTCATATTTCTACTTTGTTATAAAAAACGTGGGGATCCCCCAAAATAACCTCACTCACCAGACCGATGTCATCAAAGGGCATGTAACGCTGTCTCTCTGTCTGTAATGGATCACAGTGCAGCTAGATCTCTCCTGGTCCTTCTATTATCGTCTGGTGGGCTTTGTTATTGCTCAAAATGGATGCATTCATATGTAAAAGACAAAAGGGAGACTCTACATAGTGTAACACAGTTTAATGTTAAAAACGTAAAGCTCTCTTCAATGATATGCTTACAGCTAGTCAATTCAAATATGGCGCTGTCTCAATCTGTGGCTTGCAGACTCTCACTTGGTGTAGCTGCCTGGGGATTCCTCCTCCCGACGCCGTGAAGTCCGGGATTCCGCTTGCCTGATTGGACAGTTGGATCACGTGGCCACGGCCCTGACGCGTTTCGTGATTGGATGTCACGTCTTCAGAGGGCGTGGCCATGTATTGTGAGCCAACTCTATATAAAGCGCTCGTATCATTCAAGCCATCCGCCCTCTCAGTGACGTCGGCGGAATATCTAATGAGTGCCGGGGACGCCCTATGCTAATTGCTGCTAGTAGTCAGACATAGCTGACGTCAATTACTATGCCTGCAATTACGATACTCGAGTGCCCATTGTTTAGCCCAATGTCAAACACTCTGCGCCCCCGGTGGTCAATGCTTATAGTACACTTATTCAGTAATAAGCCTAACGTGCATTTCTACCAATATGAAGGTGTTATCAACACAGGCTGGCATGGACCTAGGTACTTTTCAGCCTGGAGATACCCCCCCATTAAAAGAGCACGCCACGCTGTACCTGAATAGCAAAAAACAACATTGCCTATCTCATACTATGGATAAAAAAATATATACAATGCATATTATAACATTATTACAAAAGCATGCATACTCAATCTTATACTATTCAACTTCTCGTTGATGAAACAAATATAAAAGTACAATTGTCTCTTAAAATATAAAATCTAATCTATTTAAAATAACCATTAAAATATGTCTAAAAACAGGACTTTAAAGTAGATTTAAAAAATGGGCAACGTAAAGTCAATCTCCTACCAAATCAGGACGGCTGCCATCAAATATATTCATCTCTTTATCAGCTATTGTGCAAAATTTGGTATAACCTCTTGACCTGACCATTACTTGTCAGAGGTCTTGACTACACTTAGTGTCCGAAAATGCAGTAATCATGTCCTTGATCTATATTGTCATACAGCAGGGCAAGGTGGAGAAAAATGATATATTACTTTAAATTAAAATCAAAATAAATTAATATCCATGGTTTTATATATTTAAAGGTTACTAATAAAGCAATTGAGGTATAGTTCTATATTTAACCCCTTTGGGCTTAAAGTATTGGTCAGGAATATCCATTTCGTTTCTGACTTGGAAATTTCCCGTACCATATTGGCCCCTCTCCACTTCGGATGTATTTTATCCACTCCCCAAAATTTTAAACCTATGGGGTCCCGGTCATGTTTTTTTAAGGAAATGCAACGACACCACTATGATCCTCATAGCCTGTCTTGATGTTATATATATGTTCAGACACTCTTTTCCCTAGAGTGCGTTTGGTCGCGCCCAATATACATGAGGCCACATGGGCACTCCAAAGCGTAAACTACGTGTGTAGACGCACAAGTAATGCATTCCTTGATCTGGAACTGCCTCCCATTGGCTGTGGAGGTGAAGCTCGTTAGGCCTCGTAAGTGGGTAGATACCTGTTGGCAATGCTTTTCAACGACGACACGCATGGAAACCTTTTTGGTCCCAGAACATCTGCAATGTTTTAGGTTGATCCAGTACCTTTTTGACCACCTGATCCCCAAAATGATGGGGTCTTCCTATAAATGAAGGTTGGTGTTTCAGGTAACGTTGGTTTCAGAGTTTTGTCCATCGTTAAGATGTTCCAGTGTTTCCTGAAGATATTCTCCACTGCCCTATATTGCTCATGATATTGGGATATAAATTCCCATTCATGCTTCTGATTCGGGTCTTTAATTTTTGGTTGTAATAGTGACTCCTGGGAGTTTTTCCCAACATCATCTCTGATCAACTCTAATGAGTCACCTTTATACCCCTTTTCCATGAAGCGTTCAGCAATTAGGGATGATTGTGTCATATAGTCTTTGTCATGTGTACAGTTACGGCGTATGCCTAAAAATTGGCCTTTTGGAATATTCCTCAGCCAATGAGGATGATGTCCACTCTGCACAGGTATATAGCTGTTCCTGTCTGTACTTTTGAAATATGCTTTAGTGGTTAATTTGTCATCCTCCTTCATAACTGTTACATCAAGATAATGTATTTGCTCTATATCCCAGTTGAATTCTAATTTGATATTATTTGTATTGGTATTAAGCCAAAATGAGAAATCCTTCAAAGACTCTTCAGAACCCTGCCATACTATAAATAAGTCATCTATATATCTGGTGTAGAAAATTAATTCCTTGCGTTTATTTTTGTATATCCATTTATCCTCCCATTCACTCATAAAGAGGTTCGCAAGGCCTAGGAGTCGAACTTGGCTCCCATGGCTACTCCCGTCTTGACTGTAAAATTCTCCTGCATACCAGAAATAATTTTATTTCTGGTATGCATAAAAATACATTCCGAAGTGAGAGAGGGCCAATATGGTACGGGAAATTTCCAAGTCAGAAACGAAATGGATATTCCTGACCATACTTTAAGCCCAAAGGGGTTAAATATAGAACTATACCTCAATTGCTTTATAGTAACCATTAAATATATAAAACCATGGATATTAATTTATTTTTGATTATAATTTAAAGTAATATATCATTTTTCACCTTGCCCTGCTGTATGGACATATAGATCAAGGACATGATACATGCATTTTCGGACACTAAGTGTAGTCAAGACCTCTGACAAGTAATGGTCAGTTCAAGAGGTTATACAAATTTGCACAATAGCTGATAAAGAGATGAATATATTTGATGGCAGCCGTCCTGATTTGGTAGGAGATTGACTTACGTTGCCCATTTTTAAATCTACTTTAAGGTCCCTGTTTTAGACATATTTTAATGGGTTATTTTAAATAGATAGATTTTATATTTTAAGGACAATTGTACTTTTATATTTGTTTCAACGGAGAGTTGAATAGTATAAGATTGAGTATGCATGCTTTTGTAATAATGTTATAATATGCATTGTAACTATTTTTTTTAATCCATAGTATGAGATAGGCAATGTTGTTTTTTGCTATTCAGGTACAGCGTGGCGTGCTCTATTAATGGGGGGTATCTCCAGGCTTGAAAAGTACTAGTCCATGCCAGCCTGTGTTGATTAACAACCTTCATATTTGGTAGAAATGGCACGTTAGGCTTATTACTGAATAAGTGTACTATAAGCATTGACCACCGGGGGCGCAGAGTGTTGACATTGGGGCTAAACAATGGGCACACGAGGTATCGTAATTGCAGGCATAGTAATTGACGTCAGCTATGTCTGACTACTAGCAGCAATTAGCATAGGGCGTCCCCGGCACTCAATAGATATTCCGCCGACGTCACTGAGAGGGCGGATGGCTTGAATGATACGGCGCTTTATATAGAGTTGGCACACGATACGTGGCCACGCCCTCTGAAGACGTGACATCCAATCACGAAACGCGTCAGGGGTGGCCACGTGATCCAACTGTCCAAATCAGGCAAGCGGAATCCCGGGACTCACGGCGTCGGGGAGGAGGAATCCCCAGGCAGCTACACCAAGTGAGAGTCTGCAAGCCACAGATCGAGACAGCGCCATATTTGAATTGACTAGCTGTAAGCATATCATTGAAGAGAGCTTACGTTTTAACATTAAACTATGTTTACACTATGTAGAGTCTCCCTTTTGTCTTTTACATATGAATGCATCCATTTGAGCAATAACCCCCCAAAGCCCACCAGACGATAATAGAAGGACCAGGAGAGATCTAGCTGCACTGTGATCCATACAGACAGAGAGACAGCGTTACATGCCCTTGATGACATCGGTCTAGTGAGTCGAGGTTATTTTGGGGGATCCCCACGTGTCAAATGCTGATCATTACAGTCATTACAGCAGTGTATCTTAAAGTTCTCCTTTTGGCTATAGGACATTTAGCAGATCACTGTGAGACTGTGCATCTATTTTACCAGACATACATCATTGTCTGAGGAGCTTTGATTTGATTTCAATTTTATCAAGGACTTTTTGTGATCGATTCTGAGGCTTTATAGGGTTTTAAAGCCATCAAGGACTGTTTGAAGTGTTATGGTTTTATTACCTATATTCTTTAGATTAGCAGGATGTGGTGACACATTTTATAGTTTAAGCACGTTAGGCTTATAACTAAGCGCTGTTAATGTTTATTTTTGATCAGTGCATGAGACCATTGATATTATAGGCATACTTGAATTAATGAGGTTTTACAATAGATGGCAATATATTGAACAATACCTCAGTACATATTGGACATACACATATAACTAATAAGAGTCCAGAGAACAGAAGAAAGCAAAATCTCAAAAAAATTCTGGTAAGTCTGATAAAAAAAAAAAAAAAAAAAAAAAAAAGTGTTCAGTAGAAGGAGACCCCACAGCCAAATATGGTGAAGAAAGATAAGCCGTACACCTTGAGAAAGTCCACAAACACCTCTGGTGATCCCAACAGCTCACCTTAGGTCAGGCAGAATACACCTGATAGGGAAGCCTTAATAAATGACAGTCTGGTCTTGATGGTAGAGATAGCTCTTACGATCCAGGTCAGTACATGCAAAAAAAGGACATACAGCAGGATGGCGTAATATTGATGGCACCAAGGGACCTGGCACAAACCACACTCCGATGCACTCACATGAATAATAAAGAAAGAGGGATTATCTCCACGAGCAGCAAGCTCGTCAGCAGTCTGCTTCTCCTCTCTCTCCAGTGCACATGGATCACAAGCTCGGGATGCTAGATGGTGCATACGGCAGTGGGATACAGCATACGGCTCGTACAGCAGTAGGATAACCAAGACAGTAGGGAAGCAGAGCACATCGCATAATTCGGTATAAAAAGGTAGGGTTTATTAAAACATCATAAAAACAACTCACATTTAAGTTGGTGTAGATGGCATATATCCACGAGTAGCAAACTCGTATTCCATCTGTCGGATGCTAGAGGTCCTCCAGCGCTCCAATCCCGACGCGTATCGTCAACCATGTGACTTCATCAGGGGATAACGTAGAGGAAATGCCAGCAGACTTAAATAGTCTTTATAATTGGACGCCCGGCGGCCATTTTCCAGGAGTCCGCAGGCTGAAATCAATTAAGCACTGCAGAGTGCCAGCGCCATTTTGTTGGGGATTCGATCTGTATAAACAGATGGCCGCAACGCCAATAAGGAGGTGGCCGAGGGTCCCGGAGTGATGTCAGACACATTCTAAATACAGTGATGAAAATAAGTATTTGAACACCCTGCTATTTTGCAAGTTCTCCCACTTGGAAATCATGGAGGGGTCTGAAATGGTTATCGTAGGTGCATGTCCACTGTGAGAGACATAATCAAAAAAAAAAAAATCCAGAAATCACAATGTATGATTTTTTTTTTAACCATTTGTATGATACAGCTGCAAATAAGTACTTGAACACCTGAGAAAATCAATGTTAATATTTGGTACAGTAGCCTTTGTTTGCAATTACAGAGGTCAAACGTTTCTTGTAGTTTTTCACCAGGTTTGCACACACTGGAGGAGGGATTTTGGCCCACTCCTCCACACAGATCTTCTCTAGATCAGTCAGGTTTCTGGGCTGTGGCTGAGAAACACGGAGTTTGAGCTCCCTCCAAAGATTCTCTATTGGGTTTAGGTCTGGAGACTGGCTAGGCCACGCCAGAACCTTGATATGCTTCTTACAGAGCCACTCCTTGGTTATCCTGGCTGTGTGCTTCGGGTCATTGTCATGTTGGAAGACCCAGCCTCGACCCATCTTCAAAGCTCTAACTGAGGGAAGGAGGTTGTTGCCCAAAATCTCGCAATACATGGCCCCGGTCATCCTCTCCTTAATACAGTGCAGTCGCCCTGTCCCATGTGCAGAAAAACACCCCCAAAGCATGATGCTACCACCCCCATGCTTCACAGTAGGGATGGTGTTCTTGGGATGGTACTCATCCTTCTTCCTCCAAACACGGTTAGTGGAATTATGACCAAAAAGTTCTATTTTGGTCTCATCTGACCACATGACTTTCTCCCATGACTCCTCTGGATCATCCAAATGGTCATTGGCAAACTTAAGACGGGCCTTGACATGTGCTGGTTTAAGCAGGGGAACCTTCCGTGCCATGCATGAATTCAAACCATGACGTCTTAGTGTATTACCAACAGTAACCTTGGAAACGGTGGTCCCAGCTCTTTTCAGGTCATTGACCAGCTCCTCCCGTGTAGTCCTGGGCTGATTTCTCACCTTTCTTAGGATCATTGAGACCCCACGAGGTGAGATTTTGCATGGAGCCCCAGTCCGAGGGAGATTGACAGTCATGTTTAGCTTCTTCCATTTTCTAATGATTGCTCCAACAGTGGACCTTTTTTCACCAAGCTGCTTGGCAATTTCCCCGTAGCCCTTTCCAGCCTTGTGGAGGTGTACAATTTTGTCTCTAGTGTCTTTGGACAGCTCTTTGGTCTTGGCCATGTTAGTAGTTGGATTCTTACTGATTGTATGGGGTGGACAGGTGTCTTTATGCAGCCAATGACCTCAAACAGGTGCATCTAATTTAAGATAATAAATGAAGTGGAGGTGGACTTTTTTTTTTTTTTTTCACTTCAGACTCTACCTCATAGAGTGCGAGTTTATTCTCATGTTCTGCGTACCAGCCCATTGCATCTCTATTTTGGTTTTGCATCATTAGTGTCGCTTTTCTTTATATGGGTTTCTCTTTATTTATTTTATTTCCTTTTTGTTCTGATTTCATTTTTTTTTTTTTATACATATGCTATTGTAACATGCACATATACAAATAAACCCATATAAACCCATATGTACCTCCGTTTGCAAAGAGCAAATAAAAATACCAAAAAAAATTGACCATTTCAAATTTTTGCCCCCCCTTACCTCTACCCCCCCCCCCCCATTGTCTCACCTTAGACATTCTCTTCAGACCTGTAGATCTTTCTAATATTCTTCTAGGGGAGCATTTAAAATTCTTCCCTTAGCTTTTCTGCGCAACTCCAAGTTTTCTTGAAAATCCTCCAGTTTTCCCATTTTGTGCTTAATAAGATATTATTGCCCTCTAGACCCTCTTTCAGTTCTTCCATTTTGTATGTTTCTTCGACCGCGTCGATCCATTCCCAAATTAAAGGGGGGTCTGGGTCTTGCCACCTTCTAGGGATAATTCTCTTGGCGGCGTTCAGGAGGTGCGGTATCAGTGATTCCCTGTACCTTTTAATGCCTTCTTCTCCCCCGTGAAATAAAACAACCCATGGGTCCATCTTTATCTTTTTCTTTGTGATCTCTTCCACGCATCCCAATATTTTTTCCCAATACTCTTTAATCTCAGGGCATCCCCACCAAAGGTGTGCCATATTTCCTAGTGTACTGCAGCCCCTCCAGCAGTCCCCTGTCTGCCCCTCTTTAAATTGTTTTAATTTATCCGGTGTCATATACCAACCGGCAATGCATTTAAAGCACATTTCCGCCGTGCGGCTATCCACAGCGGAGGTGTGGGTCAGAGCCAACATTCTCTCTATTGTGGTCCTATCCCGCTGTGTGCCCAATTCCCTTTCCCATTTTTCAATGAATGGGGGTATACCCCACTCCCCCATCTTCAGTAGGATCCTATATAGTTTTGAAACAATACCTTTGGATCTTTCTGTGGTACAGATTTTTTCCAAATCTGACACCTGGTCTCCTGACCTCAAAGGGTGGGGGAGACCTTGAATAAAATGGTTTAGCTGCTGATACCTCCACTCATTGATTTCCATTAAATTTTTATTAAGTTTTAGCTCCTGCAGTGTTCCAATGTGACCCTCGCTCATTATGTCTCTTAATTGTGCAGTGTCTTTTTTAATCCAATGCCCCCCCACTTGTGTCTTACCCGGTGCAAAAAAATCGTTTTTCAGTGCTATGAGAGGTGAGTTATATTCTCTCTCAATTTTTTTATATACTATGTCCCATGTTTTCAGTGTCTTTTTTGTTATCTCGTGTAGGTTTATGTCCAGTGTCCTGAATTTGGGGGGGTTCCAAATTATCTTATCTAACCTTACCTGTGATAATTCATTTTCTAAACTTACCCACCTTTTTTCTTTGACTCTGGCCCACTCCACCACCCTTGTTAATATAACCGCATCGTAGTATCTCTTAACATCCGGAACGGCGAGTCCTCCTTTTTTTTTTTTTTGGTTGCCTTAATTTTTGGGAAGATATCCTATGTTTCTTGTTCTTCCATATAAAATTCATAATTAAAGGAGTTGTAAAGGTAAAAGTTTTTTTACCTTAATGCATCCTATGCATTAAGGTAAAAAAAACATCTGACAGCACCGCCCCCCCCCCCCCCCGAGCCCCCGTTTTACTTACCTCACCGTTCGAAAGTCCCGGGCGCGTGCTTGTCATCCTGCTCGGTTCCCAGCCTGGCCGTTGATTGGCTAGGCTGGGCGGATTGATAGCAGCGCAGCCATTGGCTGGCGCTGCTGTCAATCACAGCGGATGACGCGGCGCACCGGGGCCGAGTGATACAGTCGGCGGCTATGGCCGCTGCTGTATCACGGGAGCGCGCTCGCAAAAGCTTTCCACCATGCGAGGGAGCTCGCATGAACGTGGAAAGCTTTTGCGAGGAGGAGCCGAGACAGCCGCCGAGGGACCCCAGAAGACACGGATCCGGGTCACTCTGTGCAAAACGATCTGCACAGTGGAGGTAAGTAGAACATGTATGTTATTTAAAAAAAAAAAAATTGTACCTTTAGTGTTCCTTTAATTTGTTGAGGGCTGAGAGTAGCGTTCTCAGGAGGGCTATGGGGATCATCTGGAATTTATATAGGACCTTTGGCATAATGACCATTTTGCAATAATTGATTCGTCCTATCCATGATATTGCTCTGTTTTCCACCCTTTTTGTCTCTTTCTTAATTTCGTTTAACAATGGGATAAAATTTATCGCGTAGGTTTTTTTAATTGATTTGGCTAACAAGATCCCCAGGTATTTAAGTTCGCTGACCCAGGCAAAACGATAGTAAGACAGAAGAAAAATTTCTGAAAATTAACCAACATTTATACTCATAATCTTCGTTTTGGTGATATTTAATTTGAAATTTCTCCATATTCATAGCAAAGGCTTAATAGGTTTGGAATTGATGTTTTGGGATCAGTTAAATAGAAGAGGACGTCGTCTGCAAAAGCTGCAAGTTTATGTTCCTCCTCTCCTATTTTGATCCCTTTTATTTTTTGGCTGTAGCGAATCTTGGCTAGCAGGGGTTCCATTGACAACACAAACAGCAGTGGTGACAATGGGCACCCCTGCCGCGTTCCATTTTTCATCTGAAATGTTTGCGAGAAGCTGCCGTTTATTTTTATTTTGGCCATAGGGGACTGATAAAGGGCAGCCACCCAGTTCATCATCCCCAGTCTACCCTGTCGAACGCTTTCTCTGCGTCTATTGACAGGAGTAGACCTGGGGACCCCATTATCCTCAATTTCCGGATAATCAAAAGTGTTCTGACACCGTTCTCTCCCCTCTCGCCCCTGGATGAAACCCGTCTGGATACACTAATTTATTCATTTCCTGCTTAACTCTTCCGGCCAATATCCTTGCGAACAGTTTTATATCCGTGTTTAACAAGGATATTGGCCGGTAGCCCGAGCATCCTTCCAAGTCTTTGCCTTCTTTCGGGATAACCGTGATAATTGCTTCTGAGGCCTCCTTACTTAATTTGTACCCCTTCCCGAGGCCGTTAAAGTACTTACATAGCCTTGGTAATAGTATCTCTTTACATTTTTTGTAGTACATTACTGTAAAGCCATGTGGGCTTGGGCTTTTACCTGAGGCTGAGTTTGTTAATGCTAACTTGATTTCATTTTCCGTGATTGGCCTATCCATCCCCTCGGCATCGATTTGACTGATTTTTGGGAGTCTTGCTTCTTTTAAAAAGGTTGTGATCTTATTTTCTTTCTCTCCTATCTGCCAAATCTTTTGTTCTACTGAGTATAATTTTTCATAGTATAATCTAAATGTTTCGGCGATTTCTTTTGTTGTATGGGCAACCTCTCCTTTTTCATTTTTAATTTTGTCAATATAATTCCTTGATTTCTTTTTTTTCACCAACCGAGCCAGATGTTTGCTTGTTTTATTCCCCCACCTATATCTTTCCCTTGCTATTGAGTTGAATTCTTTTCTTGTTTCCTGATCCATGAGATCTTTAAGTTTATTTTGTTTGTTAACAAGGGTTAGGTATACATCTCGTTGCTTACCTTCTTTTTTGTGTTTTTGTTCTAGGCTGAAAATCTCGTCTATTAATTTTACTTTTTTACTGATCGCTTCCTTTTTTCTCCTTGCTCCTTCAGAGATCAAAACCCCTCTTATCACTGCCTTGTGGGCATCCCATCCTCAGTCTCATTGATCTTAAAATATTCTTCTAGTTCTTTTTTGACCCTTGTTACGCTTTTCTCCTCAATCAGTAGTTCCTCATTTAATCTCCAGCTTTGGTAAGGCCTTTGATTGCCCGAGATTTTTATAGATATACTAATGGGCGCGTGGTCGGAGATCGTCATGGGCTCTATTCTCGTCTCGACCACCCCCTCCAGCATTCTATGATCAACGAAGATGTGGTCGATCCGAGAATAACTACCATGCACCTGGGAATAAAAAGTATAGTCTCGCTGACTAGGATTAAAAATCCTCCATGTATCCACTAACTGACTTCTATGTAAGCTAGCTTTGGCCTTTCTTAATTGTGTATCCTGAGTTTCTAATGTCCGGTGTGATTTATCCACTTTCGGATCCATACAGAAGTTTAGGTCTCCTCCTAGTATTATCTTTCCCCTACTGAAGTCTTTTAGTTTCCCTAAAATTCCCAATATGTATTTCATTGGGGAGATGTTCGGTGCATATACGTTTACAAGGGTATACTCTTCCTCCTCCAATTTTCCTCTCAAAAAGAGGAATCTCCCTTCTGGGTCAATTAGTCTATCTGTAGGCACAAACCTCGTACCCTTGGCTACCCCAATTGCAACCCCTCTAGCCCTCTTGGAGATAGTATCTCCATAATACCAAGTGGGAAAGTCTGGCGAGTACATCCTTACGTTTGATACTATTGTCAGATGGGTCTCTTGTAGGAATGCGATATCTGCCCTATAGTGTTTCAGTTCCTTCAGCACCTTATGTCTCTTGTATGGGCTATTTAGTCCCTTAACGTTGTATGAAAGGCATTACTGGCTTCTTCGTTTTTTTTTCCTCGGTCTAGATCTACAATTTTCCCTTCTATGTTTTACGCTCTCTTCTAGTTGTCCAGGTGAGACAGGGCATCTTCCCCCCCCCCTCAGTCCCTCCCCCCTCTTCCCCCCTCCCCTCCTCCCACCCTCCCGTTTGGTCTATTAAAGACCCCTGAACCAACTACCATGTCTTGGTCCAGATCGCTCTGGGTGAGGTTTAGAGTTTTCCTCCCCCCCTCTATCATTTAGATAGGGGAGGTGGGGAACAATCTTCAATCATCTCCCCCGTAACCGCCCAGGGCCCTCTCGGGTCCCGGAAGCAGACCAGGGGGAAAGAAAAATAAAGGAAGGCACAACACACCAAGGGGGCCCTCAAAAGAAAGGTCCTAACGTGGCACAATGTGCCAAAGGTCAGAGCTGGATAGGGAGAGTTGGAGAGGACAGGGGGGCCTCGGAATAGAGCCCCCCAGCCCCAACCCGAAAAATTTGGTAGCCGAGTGTCCAGTTCCCCGCAACGCTCGTTTAAGTCCTCGGGATTTTCTAACACAGCAGATCTCCCCTCTCAGATCCTGGTTTAACAAACAGGAGAACCCCGGGTGGATTTGATCCTTTTGAAAAAGGGCCTAGTTTCGATCGTCCTCCCCTGTGTCCAGCATGTGTCCCCTCGTCTCCCAGAACAGATGGAGAGAAAAATAAGGAGAGAAGGGCCCCATCGAAAGGGATCCTAAGGAGACAGATTTTAGCCTAAGTCGGAGCCGGGTGGGTAAGAGAAGGAACGGGATGAGGGGTCTCATAGAAGAGACCCCCCTCTCCCTCGTCACTCCCCCCCCCCTACCCCCAGCCCGGCAAGTCAGGGATCCGAATGTCCAGTTTCCTGCAGAATTCACTTAAGTCCTCGGGGAATCTCAAGGTCGCAGATCTTCCCTCTCTTGTCCCAATTAAACATGCTGGAAAACCCCAGTTATATTTGATATTTAAATCGATCATCTGTTTTAGGAGTGGTTTTAACAACCATCTCCTCTCCAAAGTTTCTGGGGCCACATCGGTAAATATCCGGAGATCAGCCCCCTCAAAAACTATCGGGGGTTGCCCCCTCAACTTCTTCCATATTTCTTCTTTCTCTTCATAGAATCTG
This sequence comes from Rana temporaria, assembly GCF_905171775.1. Taxonomy (NCBI): domain Eukaryota; kingdom Metazoa; phylum Chordata; class Amphibia; order Anura; family Ranidae; genus Rana; species Rana temporaria. The sequence goes on from NC_053491.1 coordinate 305,894,559, forward strand.
AATCTTATTATAACATCTCTTGTTCTCTCTGGGGGCCCTCTTTTCGGGTTTCCTACTCGATGTACCCTTTCGATCTTGATTGGGTTGTCTACTGTTCTTTCTAGTACAGGGTTAAATATCGTTTGCATGATTGCCCTGAGATCCTCACCCCTCTTCTCTGGTATTGATTTGATCCTCAGGTTTTGTCTCCGATTTCTATTTTCCTGATCTTCTAATTTGTAGAGAATATGCCTCTGTTGTAATTGGATCTGATCGATCTGAATTTTTAGTGAGTTTGATTCCTGTTCTTGTTTCTCAATTTGTTCCTCTGCTGATTCTATTCTGGAGAGCATATGACCAAAATCTGCCCGTAAGTTCTGTATCTCCCCCTTTATCGCATTTTCCAATTTTAGCAGCATCTCTGCCATTTCTCCCTTTGAAGGGGACTGTGTATTTGCACTTCGTTCTTCCGTCCTACTACTTTCCAGTCCACTTCCCATGGGCCCTTCCTCTCCTAATTCTATGGATGTTTCTCTGGAAATGTCACTCTGGGGTATCTTATTATCAGTCTTTTTAATTTTGTTTACTTGTTGTTGTTGCTTCGTTGATCCCTGGCCCCCGGGGGCACGCGGGCTTTCCCCTCTGGTCACAAATGGCCTTATTGAGCTTGTTGCTGTTATATTGCTTGGGGTAATTGGGGGCCCCCCTTTTGTTGATCTACTCGTCATTCTACTCATATTATTCTCTCTCCTTCTAATTCTCTTCCCCAGCTTGACCTCCTTTTTCAAATTATTGAGAGAATTTGCGATTGGAGAGAGACTCCGTTGGACTGGGATAATTCATGTGAAATGCAGGGATGGGTGGAACAGGAGATTTTTTCTTTCTTTCCTCTTTTTATATGTTTTTTTTTTTTTAAAGGTGAATTTTTAAGACCTCTTCCCTTGTTTATTTAATCGTCTCCTGTTTCAGGAAATTGCCTAGTCATAACCGGGGAGTAATATTTCCCTCCGACAAAGTTACGGTCAGACGGAGATCCCCTATTTTCCTTTAATGTAGAAGTTTTATAATAGGGGGAGGGTAGGTTTACTATGAACTTCCTTCTCAGTCCTTTTCCCGGTATTTCATGTCCTAGGGTAGAGAAAAAAAATTGGGAGCTCTCTACAGGAAAGGGGGGGAGTGCAGGACACGTAGGGGTCCAAAGTGGAGGGAGGTACACACCCGTCCAGCCTCCAGAAGATTTAACAAGACCAGGATATGAGCCTGGCCTATATATAGCACCTGGGGTTTTTTTTTTCCCTCAGTTCCAATGTATGTAATTCAGTTCGGCCAAAATTAGAAAAGGAGCTATACCAGACAGTTCACAATGTTTTCCTCCTCCCTGTCATCCCATTAAATCCGTGAATCTGGATCGTTTAGCACCAACAGCCTCTTAGCTCCAAATTTCAAACATCTTCCGCTATCGTTTTCATGTGGTAATTTACACTGTGTCTCATCATGTATTGCAGGTCACATTTGACTAGCACGCTTTACACCAGTATACCTGACACTTAATATGCACAGCGCAGCATATACTTAATGTGTGGTAAATCTCATCCACAATGAATTAAATGAATTCAATCAGTTCAATCATGTTATAATTAACAGACTTTCTGCATCTTTTTCAACTGAAATTGTTCACAGCTTACAGAGTACCTCTCTATCTGGAACATCAGAGAAGGGAGGTGCAGGGATGGATCCTCTAGGCTCAGCAGACCCACTGGTTCCACATACTCACATCAGTGTAGTTGTATGGTCTGACCGTGGATGACAGGTGCCGTCCTCCAGCTGCTTGCCCAGCTTACCATACCTTCCCAGGCTGATGGTCGTGGCTCCCATGCGTCCCCGCGTCCGTCTTCCAGCTCAGCTGTCCTGCGTGTCCTGACCCGCCAACCCTACCACACCGCGGTAGGAGCGGGTTTGGTAAACATGTGCAGAGCTGGTGTTGTGTAAGCGGTGGGCTGCACGGGAGCTGGCGTCTCTCCCCCTCATTCGGCGCGGTCCGTCCTTCCTCCTAACAGCCCCTTAGCTCATCACACACCCCCACCCGTGAGCGCGTCGTTCCTCACGTGCACGCGCACGCCGTCATGGTCCATCATCGAGGTGGACATTTTAAAGGCAGACTAACAGGTCTTTGAGGGTCAGAATTCTAGCTGATAGACAGGTGTTCAAATACTTATTTGCAGCTGTATCATACAAATAAATAGTTAAACATTTTTTGATTATGTCTCTCACAGTGGACATGCACCTACGATGACAATTTCAGACCCCTCCATGATTTCCAGGTGGGAGAACTTGCAAAATAGCAGGGTGTTCAAATACTTATTTTCCTCACTGTAGATTGCGAACAAACGGGAAACAAGAAACAAAGCCGTAGGACATAGAGAAAACGATTATTACAAATGTGTAGCAAAAACTAAAAACGCAGCATAACGGCAGGGGATAGCTAACTAAAGGAATCTCCATATGGGATGCCGACCAGGATAGGTTAAAATACACACGTAGAGCCGAATTGCATGGTGAACTAAGTGAGGGCAATATACTACAAATAACCCAAATCAGAGGTCAAAAGTAAACACCGCTCATATATGGATCAATTGTATGGGCCAGCACGGCATATACAAATAGATCCTAAAATGATAGAAGCCACAAATAATGCCCACGGATACCATGGAGCATGCAGGTAAAAAATAAATGAAAATCCAAATAAAAACTCCATGGCTGGATGCGAAGCAATAGCCCATATATAGCTGTTACAAATGAAGTAAGCTAATGAATCCCCAAGGGGAAGACAGGGGATATGGATGGGCATTGGCATACAACTGTGTGCCAATATCTATGCAAATGTAATGGGCCCGCATGAGAGCCGGATAAGGTGGAGGGAAGTGGTCCCATACACAATATAAGCATATAAAGGGGCCTTACTAAAACCGGGAAACCAGGTTCAGGGAAGTGGTACCCAGAACAATGCGAGGACATTTCTGAATAACACCCACAGAGGGAGTTGTATATGCCCGAATCGCAAACAGGAGCACTGCACAACCCAGCATCCCACGTACGGCTTACAGCATGGCTAGAAAGAATACGATATACAGTAAAAACAAAAGAAGGATCATATATACGGTTAGTATAAATGCACAAACAGAAAGCAGAGAGGCCTCTACTGGGGAACTGACCGATCTAAAAATCACTAAGGAAACAGTTCAAATCAAATTCAATATTTAAACCCTTGGAGGCAAAAGTGTCCATGGAAAATATATATCTTGACTCAAAGTTGGCTTAGAGATCTCACTTAATGACCTCCCCGCAGGGTCTGAGTATGGCACAATACCCCAAAACCTCAAATGTGAGGGATCTTTCTGATGTACTTCTGCAAAGTGTCGTGAGACACTATGTTTAGGAAATCCGCATTCAATGTTCTTCACGTGTTCCTTAATGCGGATCCATCCTAAATACTCCAGGTATCTTATAGTGGTGAGCACAGCGTGATCCAATCCTGCCACTGACTGATCTATCACAAGTAGATCGTCTAGATAGGCTGTTATCGCTATGCCTTGTGCTCTGAGATTTGCCAACAGAGGGGCTAGTACCTTTGTGAATACCCAGGGTGCGGTAGCCACACCAAAGGGCAGCGCCACAAACTGGAAGTGACGATGTTCTACCACAAACCTTAAGAACTTTTGGTGAGCCGGATGGATAGGCACATGCAAGTATGCGTCCTTGTCAATGTCTATTGACGCCATGAATTCTCCACCTTGCAGGGTGGCAAACCAATGATCGAATAGTTTCCATTTCGGAAATGGTGAATCCTCAGGAATTGATTTAGAGATCTTAAATCCAGAATAGGTCCGACGTCTCCGTTTGGTTTTGGGATCACAAAGATTTGAATAAAAACCTGAACCTTGCTCTTTTAGGGGTACTTCTGTGATCACCCCCTGAGACAGCAAGTGATCCAATCCCTTGAAGGACACTCTTTAATGGATCCTTGGAGAGCTTTGAGCTTCGGAACTGAGAAGATGGGATCTCTCGAAATTCCAGCTTGTACCCTAGGTATACTGTGGATACTACCCATTTGTCCCGGATTTCTGTCTGCCATGCCGCTGAAAACTGACAAAGCCGTCCCCCCCACTCAGCCGAGCGGGAGCGCCTTTTCATGAAGAGGCTTTGGAGTTCTGCTTGTTAGCCTTTGAACTCCACTGCTTCCTGTTCTTCTGGGCCTGGTCTTCCTTCGCTTTTGTGGCTGGCTGAAAATGCCGTCGCCACTGGCTGGAGGTAGACTTACCAGGAGCCGGGGAGAGAGAGCATTTAAAACAAGGTCGCTTATTTTTCTTCTTGTCTGGTAATAGAGTGGTCTTTCCACTCGATATCTTTTGGATACATTTCTCCAAATCTTCCCCAAAAGAGGCGTACACCATGGAAGGGGAAATTAGCCAAAAGCTTTTTGCATGGGTTCCTCTGTAGACCAATGCTTTAGCCAAAGAATTCTGCGCATATGCACCAATTGGAGTGTGAGACGAGATGCTTGCTGAATTAAATCTCTCATAGCATCGATTGTAAAACATAAGGCTTTAGGAAAATTCTCCCACAATTTGACTTGTTCTGGAGGTAGCTCCTTCAGCCCCTGTTTTACCTGGTCCTTGAGGACCCGACACATGCCTACTGCTGCTACAGCAGATTGGGCAACTGACCCAGCCAGAAGGAAGGAGGATTTTAGTAAAGATTCCAGCTTCTTTTCCGAAGGATCTTTGAACACTTGTACGTTATTCCACTGGACAACAGGGAGAGAGGGAGGAGTCTAGGAATGGCGCGGTCCGAGCGCCGTGGCAGTTAGACGGGAGCTCCGGCCAGCGGGTCTCCAGCGAACTGATGCTTGCTCTCCGTGCTCCCGCTGACCCCCCTTCGCTGTGAGGCTCACTCTCTACCACCAGTCCAGTCCCTGACCCCCCTCCGCTGTGAGGCTCACTCTCTCCCGCCCGTCCAGTCCCTGACCTCCCCCGCAGACAGCTCCAAATTGAGGTGCCGCCGTGATCCCGCGATCCCTGGGCTAAGCAACTCACCTGAGGTCCCTTGCAGCGCTCCGGGTGAGAAGAACGCCCCACGTGGAGTGCACGCTGGAGGCGGCAGCAGCTGGGGATGAGTAGCGCTGGTGAAGGTGCCAGTGAAAGAGCGGTCAAACAGGACACATTGTCTGAGACTAGGATTGACTATGAGATGGAAACTGAGTCTGAACAGAGAACGGATTATGAACAGGATAGATCATTATTACCAACAAAAATTGAAATACAAGGTATGTTTGCTGCGCTAGAAAAAACACTTAAATCACAAATGGAGCATATGTTGAATAGATTGGAAGAAGCGGAAAAAAAAACAGATTTGAATAAAAAGTACCATTATAAAATTGGAGGAAGAAATTAAAGATATATATATATATAAAAAAAAAGAACAGGAACAAGCGTATAAATTAGAAAACCAAGAGAATAGAGACCGAAGGAAAGTATCAGAATACGCGGAGTCCCAGACTCTTCTCAGTCAGAAAATCTCCCAGAAATAGGGACAATTTGTAATCCACTTTTAGATAGAGAAATAACTTCCCCGCTAAGAATGGGCGCATAGGATAAGAAGGCCAAGAGGAATACCACAGGAGAGTCCTACAGATATCATCATAAGATTTGAAAGTTGGGAAGAGAAAAAGTCAACTATGGAAGAACTTGAGAGGAAAGTCTCTAATAAAATTTGAGGAGCAAAACATCCAAATATATCAGGATCCATCTCAAGAGACGCTCAGAAGAAGAAGAAATGTAAGACCATTACTAAGGGTGCTGCAAGAGCAAGGAATACAGTACAATTGGGGTTTCCCCGCATGCCTGATCGGCAGGAAAAACGGGGTCACGGCAAGACTAAGATTTATTGAAGAAATACCGGATTTTTGTCAAAAACTAGACATTCCAATACCCAACGAAATAAAAGCATAAATTAGGGGATTGGTAAAATATAGAAAGAAAGGGATCTGGGGACCGGAAGCCCCGGAAATACCCCGGTGCTAATCCCCTAGAAATAGGGAACACGAGACCGCGGAGAATAGCTTTCCACCTTATTGATAGGAGCATAAGAGCGCCAAAGGGGGGGCACAAAAGGGGATGCTCCATAGCAAAGACCATAGGGGTCAAGGTTCCATCATGGTAGAAGGGAGGGAGGGATTGGGGGGGGGGGGGGTGGAAGGGTGGGGGACCGGGGGAGGAAAGGGGGCCAGGGAGGGGGGGAGAGGAGGGGGACTCGGATCTGTATATCTCACAGCAAAAAACATATCTGTCTGAAAAGCAAAAGAGGAAGGGGACTCGGAGCTGCATATCATATAACAAACATATATCTGTCTGAAAAAGAAAAAAAAAAAAAAAAAAAAAAAAGAGAAAGATATGGCCAACATAAATTTTATAACATAAAATGTGAGAGGCCTTAATTCCCCAGAAAAAAAGGCATATGGTACTAAGAGATCGAAAGGTACTCTGCAGAAATAGTTTTTCTGCAAGAGACACATATAGCATTAGACTCCAATGTGAGACTCTATTTTCGGGCAGTCCCAACTTGGTACTATGGAGATTCTCCAAAGAAGAGAGCAAAAGGGGTCACCATAGGAGTAGGGAAGAACATCTCTTTTAAAGGTAGAAGAAAGGAAAGTCGACCCAGATGGTCGCTACTTGTTCCTAAGAGGGGGCCCTCCAAGGGAAAAAGTATAAGCTTGCAAATATATACTGCCCTAATAGACACCCTCAAAAATACCTTAGGGGGATTCTGAATGCCTCAATGGATTTTAAACAGGGTTATGTAATACTAGCAGGAGACTAAATTTTTCAATGGAACACCATCTTGATTACTTAAAAAAAAAAAAAGTGTTTACCCAGCAACTAATAGATCCATGGAGGATCACACATCTAAACAAAAAAGACTATACATATCACTCATCTGTGCATGGTACGTACTCAAGACTGGACTATATGATGGTAAACCATGGGGTATTGAAACATGTAACCAAAACCTCAATAGGTACAATATCAATTTCAGATCATGCACCGGTAATAGTTAAAATAAGATTTGATGAGAGAGAGCAAAGAAAAGGATTGTGGAATCTGAAAGAAGAACTTATAGATGATATAGAAGTAAGCAATGTAGTAAAAAAAAAAAAAAAGAGCTGGAGCATTACTTTACGATAAACAATACACCAGATGTAAGTGTAGCTACAATATGGGAAGCCCACAAGGCGTATATTAGGGGAAAGTTAATTTCCATAGGGGCAGGGAAAAAGAAGGCAAGAGAGGCGAATATGAAAAAAATAACAGCGGAGTTAAATGAACTTGAACAAAAACACAAAGAAGGAGAAAATGAAGTTTACCAGAAAAAAGTAATAAAGAGGGCCCAGCTCAGAGACACAATGAAACTTGAAACCAGAAATATATTCAAAAATGTTGCAAAAAAAAGATATAAGTGGGGGAACAAACCAGGGAAATATCTAGCCAAAGTATCGAAGGAAAAATATAAATTATATTGAAAAAATAAAATATCAGGCAGGGCAAATGAAATATAAAACCTCCGAAATCGCAGAGGCCTTCCAGACTTTTTACAGCACATTATACTCTATCCGAACCAAGGAGACTCAAGAGCAGGAAGAAAGCAGAAAAATAAAAATTAAAGAATATCTAGAAGAAGTTAATCTACCAAAGATATCTCAAGAGGACATTGAATCCTTAGATGACCCAATTACTCAGGAGGAAATCTATAAAGCCTTTCAGGAAACACCAGGGGTAAGAGCCCAGGCCCGGATGGATTGCCGATTAAGTACTATAAAAAATGTAAAGAACTTTTGGTCCCAGAGCTCTGCAACTATTTTAATAAAATAGGTGATAAAGAAGAAATAAGAAAAGAATCTCTTCTTGCCAACATTTCTATTATTCCTAAAATTGGAAAGACGGAACTTTGTGTTCCAACTATCGCCCAATAGCACTGTTGAATGCCGACATAAAGGTATATGCAAAAATATTGGCAACAAGGATAAAAATATTAATGCCTGACCTGATAAACACAGATCAGGCAGGTTTCGTAAAAGGCAGAGAAGGGAGAGACAACAGCATAAGAACCATATTGCTACTACAGCAAGACAAAAAGAAACCCACAGTCGTACTCATGTCAATAGATGCTGAAAAAGCATTTGACAGAGTCGACTGGGGGTTTATGATGGACACCTTACGGAGCATAGGCCTGGGACCTAGATTCATGAAATGGGTAAAAAATGTGTATAACCACCCGACGGCTAGGGTGAAAGGTCAATGGGAGTGTGTCTGTTTGAAATGAAAAAAAAAAACCCCAAAAAAAAATAAACGGAACAAGACAGGGGTGCCCGCTCTCACCCCTACGTAATAAAAAAATATGGAAAATATGGGGAACTCTTTTGATTTTAAAATAAATCCTATAAAAACAGTTATCTTGGAAGAAGAGGAAGAGGAAGAGGAAGAGGAAGAAGAAGCACTACAGAAATAATTCCCATTTACTTGGGAAAAGAAACTTTAACATACATTCCCTTAATTAATTAAATAAAACAAGATTTAAAAAGATTGCCAAGGAAACCTCTCTCCTGGATCGGTAGGATCAATGCTTTTTAAATTATGACACTACCGAAAATAATCTATAAATTTCAAATGCTTCCCATAAGAATACCACAAAGTTTTTTTTAAGATAATTAAAACAGTAATAACGATATATATTTGGCAGGGCAAAAAGGGCAGAGTAGGAAAAAAAAAAAAGCGGTGGGTTGGATCTCCCAGACATAATAAGATATTATAATGCAGTAATATTGGCAAGGTTAGTAGAATGGACAAATACACACACTAAAAAGAAGTGGATCTTGATCTCTCTCTCTCTCTTTCCCTATCTCAATCTCTCTCTCTCTTTCCCTATCTCTCTCTCTCTCTTTCCCTATCTCTCTCTCTCTCTCTCTCTCTTTCTCTATATCTCTCTCTCTTTCCCTATATCTCTCTCTCTTTCCCTATATCTCTCTCTCTTTCCCCATATCTCTCTCTCTTTCCCCATCTCTCTTTCCCCATCTCTCTTTCCCCATCTCTCTCTCTTTCCCCATCTCTCTCTCTTTCCCCATCTCTCTCTCTTTCCCCATCTCTCTCTCTTTCCCCATCTCTCTCTCTTTCCCCCTCTCTCTCTCTTTCCCTATCTCTCTCTCTCTCTTTCCCTATCTCTCTCTCTCTCTTTCCCTATCTCTCTCTCTCTCTTTCCCTATCTCTCTCTCTCTCTTTCCCTATCTCTCTCTTTCCCTATCTCTCTCTTTCCCTATCTCTCTCTTTCCCTATCTCTCTCTTTCCCTATCTCTCTCTTTCCATATCTCTCTCTTTCCCTATCTCTCTCTTTCCCTATCTCTCTCTTTCCCTATCTCTCTCTTTCCCTATCTCTCTCTTTCCATATCTCTCTCTTTCCATATCTCTCTCTTTCCCTCTCTCTCTCTTTCCCTCTCTCTCTCTTTCCCTACCTCTCTCTCTCTTTCCCTACCTCTCTCTCTCTTTCCCTACCTCTCTCTCTCTTTCCCTACCTCTCTCTCTCTTTCCCTACCTCTCTCTCTCTTTCCCTACCTCTCTCTCTTTCCCTACCTCTCTCTCTTTCCCTACCTCTCTCTCTCTTTCCCTACCTCTCTCTCTCTTTCCCTACCTCTCTCTCTCTCTTTCCCTACCTCTCTCTCTCTTTCCCTACCTCTCTCTCTTTCCCTACCTCTCTCTCTCTTTCCCTACCTCTCTCTCTTTCCCCATCTATCTCGATCTCTCTCTCTCTCTTTCCCCATCTATCTCGATCTCTCTCTCTCTTTCCCCCATCTATCTCAATCTCTCTCTCTCTCTTTCCCCATCTATCTCAATCTCTCTCTCTCTTTCCCCATCTATCTCGATCTCTCTCTCTCTTTCCCCATCTATCTCGATCTCTCTCTTTCCTTCGCTCTCTCTCTCTCTTTCCCTACCTCTCTCTCTCTTTCCCTACCTCTCTCTCTCTTTCCCCATCTATCTCGATCTCTCTCTCTCTCTTTCCCCATCTATCTCGATCTCTCTCTCTCTCTCTCTCTTTCCCCATCTATCTCGATCTCTCTCTCTCTCTTTCCCCATCTATCTCGATCTCTCTCTCTCTTTCCCCATCTATCTCGATCTCTCTCTTTCCTTCGCTCTCTCTCCCTACCTCTCTCTCTCTTTCCCTACCTCTCTCTCTTTCCCCATCTATCTCGATCTCTCTCTCTCTCCCCATCTATCTCGATCTCTCTCTCTCTCTTTCCCCATCTATCTCGATCTCTCTCTCTCTCTCTCTTTCCCCATCCATCTCAATCTCTCTCTCTCTCTTTCCCCATCTATCTCGATCTCTCTCTCTCTTTCCCCATCTATCTCGATCTCTCTCTCTCTTTCCCCATCTATCTCGATCTCTCTCTTTCCTTCGCTCTCTCTCTCTCTTTCCCTACCTCTCTCTCTCTTTCCCTACCTCTCTCTCTTTCCCCATCTATCTCGATCTCTCTCTCTCTCTTTCCCCATCTATCTCGATCTCTCTCTCTCTCTTTCCCCATCTATCTCGATCTCTCTCTCTCTCTTTCCCCATCTATCTCGATCTCTCTCTCTCTTTCCCCATCTATCTCGATCTCTCTCTTTCCTTCGCTCTCTCTCTCTTTCCCTACCTCTCTCTCTTTCCCTACCTCTCTCTCTTTCCCCATCTATCTCGATCTCTCTCTCTCTCTTTCCCCATCTATCTCGATCTCTCTCTCTCTCTTTCCCCATCTATCTCGATCTCTCTCTCTCTCTCTCTTTCCCCATCTATCTCGATCTCTCTCTCTCTCTCTCTTTCCCCATCCATCTCAATCTCTCTCTCTCTCTTTCCCCATCTATCTCAATCTCTCTCTCTCTTTCCCCATCTATCTCGATCTCTCTCTCTCTTTCCCCATCTATCTCGATCTCTCTCTTTCCTTCGCTCTCTCTCTCTCTTTCCCTACCTCTCTCTCTCTTTCCCTACCTCTCTCTCTTTCCCCATCTATCTCGATCTCTCTCTCTCTCTTTCCCCATCTATCTCGATCTCTCTCTCTCTCTTTCCCCATCTATCTCGATCTCTCTCTCTCTCTTTCCCCATCTATCTCGATCTCTCTCTCTCTTTCCCCATCTATCTCGATCTCTCTCTTTCCTTCGCTCTCTCTATCTCTTTCCCTACCTCTCTCTCTCTTTCCCTACCTCTCTCTCTTTTCCCATCTATCTCAATCTCTCTCTCTCTCTTTCCCTACCTCTCTCTCTCTTTCCCTACCTCTCTCTCTTTCCCCATCTATCTCAATCTCTCTCTCTCTCTCTCTTTCCCCATCTATCTCAATCTCTCTCTCTCTCTCTTTCCCCATCTATCTCAATCTCTCTCTCTCTCTTTCCCCATCTATCTCAATCTCTCTCTCTCTCTTTCCCCATCTATCTCGATCTCTCTCTCTCTTTCCCCATCTATCTCGATCTCTCTCTCTCTTTCCCCATCTATCTCGATCTCTCTCTCTCTTTCCCCATCTATCTCGATCTCTCTCTCTCTTTCCCCATCTATCTCGATCTCTCTCTCTCTCTTTCCCCATCTATCTCGATCTCTCTCTCTCTCTTTCCCCATCTATCTCGATCTCTCTCTCTCTTTCCCCATCTATCTCGATCTCTCTCTCTCTTTCCCCATCTATCTCGATCTCTCTCTCTCTCTTTCCCCATCTATCTCGATCTCTCTCTCTCTTTCCCCATCTATCTCGATCTCTCTCTCTCTCTCTTTCCCCATCTATCTCGATCTCTCTTTCCTTCTCGCTCTCTTTCCTTCTCGCTCTCTTTCCCTCTTTCTCTTTCCTTCTCTCTCTCTCTATCTCTCTCTTTCCCCATCTCTCTCTCTCTTTCCCCATCTCTCTCTCTCTTTCCCCATCTCTCTCTCTCTTTCCCCATCTCTCTCTCTCTTTCCCCATCTCTCTCTCTCTTTCCCCATCTCTCTCTCTCTTTCCCCATCTCTCTCTTTCCCCATCTCTCTCTTTCCCCATCTCTCTCTCTTTCCCCATCTCTCTCTCTTTCCCTATCTCTCTCTCTTTCCCTATCTCTCTCTTTCCCCATCTCTCTCTTTCCCTATCTCTCTCTCTCTTTCCCTATCTCTCTCTCTTTCCCTATCTCTCTCTCTTTCCCTATCTCTCTCTCTTTCCCTATCTCTCTCTCTTTCCCTATCTCTCTCTCTTTCCCTATCTCTCTCTCTTTCCCTATCTCTCTTTCCCTATCTCTCTCTTTCCCTATCTCTCTCTTTCCCTATCTCTCTCTTTCCCTATCTCTCTCTCTCTTTCCCTATCTCTCTCTCTCTTTCCCTATCTCTCTCTTTCCCTATCTCTCTCTCTTTCCCTATCTCTCTCTCTTTCCCTATCTCTCTCTCTTTCCCTATCTCTCTCTCTTTCCCCATCTATCTCGATCTCTCTCTCCCTATCTATCTCAATCTCTCTTTCCCTCTCTCTCTCTTTCCCCATCTCGATCTCTCTGGAAGAGATATTAAGCACGACACAATTAAATAAGAATGTGTGGATACCACCTAAAGCTAGAAAATTGGGCACAGACACTCAACGATATAACAAAGAATGTATTTAAAATATGGGACACAGTATATAGGCGGGAAAAATGGGAGTATAACTCCCCCTTAATCTCACTAGCAGGCACTCATTTTTTCCACCAGGCAATAAGACACAGTTGGGAAAGCAACTGGGAACTACAAATTTTCAAGATATCACACAAGTTGAAATAAGTTTAAGAGAAGACATAAAAACAGTAGAAGGGGATCAATATTTGAGTGATTGGGAGTATTTTCAGGTAAAACACTTTGTGAGCACTTTACCACAGCCAATTAGGGATGATAAAACATTAAACCCAATAGAAAAGATATGCAGCATTGATAGGCCACTTAAACATGGTATATCACTGGTATATTAACAGATTTAGAGACGCAGGGAACATTGCCATGTGTAGAAAAGTGGGGAAAGGACATAAAAAGATAGATGATTCACAAATGATAGGTGCAGTGTATGATTTTGCGTCTGATATTACTACTATAGAAGCAAACTACAAGTGTGTTACGTTGGCATTTGACCCCAGTGAGAATGAGTAAAATACATCCAAACAATTCAGAGCTCTGTTGGAGGAATTGTAAGCAAAAGGGAACAATGCACATCTGGTGGGATTGCCCGAAAATACAAGAATATTTGGAAGAAGTATTAGAATATATAGAAGAAATAACAGGGGAGAGGATCATATGTAACCCTTGGACTTGTTTATTTCATGGAACAAAAAACCCAATATGGAACAACCTTGGTCCCTGTGCTGCTAAATGCAGCAAATGGTTTAATTCCCAAAAATTGGTTACACCCAAAGAGGCCATCAATAATAGAGTGGATAGAGCGAGTAGACTACATAGCAGAAATGGAGTATCTCGCTCGAAGGGAGATCGGAGAAAACAGATAGAGGGATATGGGAGAAATGGAGTCTTTAAAACATCAGAAAAATTTGTACAGGGAATGACAGAAACAGACAGGTGAGAAAACAAATATGTTTAAAACTAATTAGATACACAGATCCGGGGAGAGAGGGGGTGGGAGGAGGGATGGAGGGGGGGGCGGGGGGTTAGGAGAGGGGGGGAAATAAAGGAAGAGGCAAGCTAATACTTCAGGTTTACACTGCCCCGAGGGGAGGAGGTTTCACAGAGGGGAGGATGTTTCACATTATAACGGTTTGTTTAAAAACGAAAAAAAGATGAAGAATTTCCCAAAAAAAGAAATTATACAAATAATCAAGGAAGGGAAAAAAAAAATATATAATGATGAAAGAACCACATATGATGCAAAGCCACAGACGAGATGTTATGGGCGGATGAACCGTGAGCAAGTCTCGCTGTCCTTTGTTGGTGGAGTCTGAAGTGGATGGGAAAAAAAAAAAAAAAAAGATTCCACTGGACAAGTCAGGTTCTTATTTACACAAGAAATGGCTGAATCTACAGCAGGCAGACCACACTTCTTGGAAAACTCTTCCTCCATAGGATAAAGAATGTCAAACTTCTTCGGAGGCGAGTAACGCTTATCTGGATGTAGCCAGTCTGCGTAGATTAACTTTTTTAATAATGGATGAACTGGAAACGAGTATGCACCCTGCAGAGATTTTAATGAGCCCAGGGAGAAGACAGGTGATTCAGTTAACTCCAAAGAGGGCAACCTGAATGCAGTACACACTGTTTCAGCCTAACATTGCACCTGTGACCTTAGCATCTGGGAAGCAGAAAAGGGTTCCTCTGATATCCCTGATTCGCCCGACTCCTCATCCCTGTCCTCTGTAGGTGTTACCTCATCCTTCTCTTCAGATTTTTCTGAAAGGGGATCTGCTTCGCTTTTTGTCCTTTTGTGAAGACTTTGCGATTAGCGTAGCGATCTTCCCTTCTAATTTTTCCATGGCTGCGGTAAAAGTGTCCTCAGTGACATATGCAGGCCCAGGTGCCACTGGAGAAATTGTTACTCCTGATAATGCCAATAGCTCCTCCTGTATAGGCATGTCAAAATTTATAGGGGAGGAAGGTACCGAGCAGGCACGGCTAGGGTCCCTGTCTCAGGCGGCGATGCTTTGTCTTTCTTAATCCCTGAATTCCTTCTAAGGGAAGACATATTACCAAGCAACAAGCCAAGGTACCCAATGCATATACTCCTGTGCTCAGTTTAGCAATCTACATTAAGCGCAACACGCGCTCCTGATCCCGGCATTCGGAGCGCAACACGCGCTCCTGATCCCGGCATTCGGAGCGCAACACGCGCTCCTGATCCCGGCATTCGGAGCGCAACACGCGCTCCTGATCCCGGCATTCGGAGCGCAACACGCATTCCTGATCCCGGCATACGGAGCGCAATGCACTCAAGATCACTGCATTCTGAGCGTAATGCACTGGAGAACCCTGCATTCTCTGCATAACACACTCCTAAACCCTGAACTTTTGTAATACTTTTAGTAAAATAAAAAGGGCTTACTGTCTGACTATATTAGTGGTGTTCAAGTAGATCTCCATCTCTCGAAGGTTGCCTACCCCTGGATTAGAACATGGGGCATTCATCTCTTTCAAACTTCCGAGAGGCATTACTCTGAGCACAAAAGTGTGTTTAAGTGTTTGTCCATTTCCCGAATCCAGTGCCCAAGCATAGGAGGAATGGGCGAAACCCAGCATGAGGCTATTAGCTTGAGGGACATGAAGAGCAATCTTATAATGGCCACTGCCGCCTTATGTTCAAAATTGTTGGAATTTACATACCCAAGGAGACCTAAGACAGGGTCCGGAGTCAGCACAGTATCATATAAAGAATTTATCAAATCCTACCAATACTGGTGTCATTTTGGACATTTCCAAAACAGATGTGTATCAACCAGGAGATTGAGCACATCTTACACATTGAGTTTTCTTTCCTGCCTACCCTGTAAAGCAGCTCCAGGAGTATGGTAGGACCTATATAGAATAAAAAGTTGGGTCACTATGGATTGAGGATAGCTTAACCAACTAAGTTCTTTATCAGTTGATGCCATATATATCCTAGGGCCACACCTATATCAGTCTCCTATTTTCCTACGTGGAATCAGAATTTTAGGGAGCAATTCAGATAGCAGTAGCGTATAGCAGGGGTAGCCAACCAGTGGCCCGGGGAGCCCTCTGATGTGGCCTGCGACCTCCTGGCGGGTTGGCAAGCCCAGATCGCAGGTTGCCGAGCAGCCATACCACAGCATTAGTGTTGTGAATGAAGCTGGTGGTAGAGGAAGAAAGCAGCTGCGGAGCAGAGCCCCATAAGCCGATACTTCCTGTACAGCATCAACTTTTGCCACAGGCGGAGACTATGGCAAAGTTCATCTAACCCACACGATAGACAGATGCACTAAACCGCAGCACATCAGTGTGAAAGCAGTCTTAGGCCCTTTTCACAGGATCAGCCCGACCCAAATCGAACCCATTAATTCACCTCTATAGAGCAGCAGATGTAAACAGACTTTATCCGCTTATGCCTGCTTACCTCCAATACGATCCAGTAAATAAAATACATTTTGTCCCTTTCCATCTGGGCGGATTGAAACGGAGGGCTTATAGAATAGCTGTGACCTGTCATCCGCCCGATCCACTGATCGTGGCCCACGACTGGTTACCAAGTTGCTTAAGTGGCCCTCGCTCTTAAAAAGGTTGGGCACCCCTGCTCTAAGTGTAGCAATATCATTACATTTAATGAAGGTACAACATTTAGCAACTTATTGCTACACTTAGGAGGTGCCTCTCCTCTTTTATAGCCTGTAAAAAAATTGATATACAAGTGCTTTGGATTACAAGCATGTTTCTGGAACAAATTATGCTCTTATTTAGGCCTTGGGTGACACATAGAATCCCAACAGTTATAATAAGTGTCAAAGCCAAAATGCTTAAGCACCTCCCATATATAGCACCACTCTATGCTGTCTAGAGACAGCAGAAATCTACTTGTCGAATTAACAACAGGAATTTGAATATTTATAAAAGTACATCTTACAATTACAGCAGTTGAATAGTTGGGCATGAACCCAGTTTGATCTGAATGAATCAAATTTTAGCTAGTATTTTAAGGTCTGTGGTAAGCAGCGAAATTGGAATCCGGAAATCAGAGCTGCCTATCTGTGCCCTCTATTAGTGCCCTCAGTGCCACCTATCAATTCTACATATTAGTGCCTGTCAGTGAAGGAGAAAACAAAGGTATGTTTAGGATATTAAGCCACAGGGGATTTCTGATCCCCAAACCAGTAAAGCAGCTTTACAATGTTGGTTGAGTTTCCATATAGCTTGTTTGATCCCAGTAGCAGTGCCACCAAGAATGGCAAGCAAGGAGAAATGATTGGACACCTCCTAGGGTGGAAAGCTGCATGCCTTACATCAATTAAAGTATGCCTTCCATGCACACTGATGGACCTTGCAAGTAGTACACTTCCTATACTTTAGTATCATGGGAATGATCAATTTAGAGATGCCTCACACTCCAAGGACTGGGGCTTGAAAAAAAATTCTGTTAAGCAAGCCACTGAAGCAGGAAGGCAAATCTGTCCTACAATCAGGACTGAACTGTTACTGTGAAAACTCAAAATTTGGGGTCAAGCAGGACAACCATTGTGGCTGCTAGGGTGATTTTCTGTGGGGTCTGGTAGAACACTGTCAGTAGCTACTGATAGAAAAATCTTCGGCTTCAAAGTCTTGATCCACTGGTGTCTAAAAGAGAAGCCCTACCGCCTCAGGACACAAAGCCAAGGGGTATAGACTGTAAAATGAACCATGCCCTTTGCTTTGCCTCCTATTCAGCCTCCTAGAAGTGGCAGCTGCACCCATCAGTTACAGAATTAAACTGCCTCCAACCCCCAATAATAAATGCTGTGAGACGACCATGTTTTACCTATTCCTTCTTCAATATCATACAGTTAACACTGACGCGGTGGTGAGTTCCCACAAATGAAAATACATGCAACTACTGATTCTCGAAAGCTGTCCATCAAAAAATACATGTTAAAATGATGCAACTCAAGGAGACGGTGAAACGAAAAGTTGATCAGCACAAAATAAAAATTTGCCAATAAAATTCTCATCTAGCATGAACTTACTCTGCTGTTCGCGTCCAGTTCCTTTATCTTTTGCCGATACATGAACAATTCCATTGGCATCAATATCAAAGGTGACTTCTATCTGAGGTACGCCACGAGGTGCAGGTGGAATTCCAACCTGAAAAAATAAAATAAAAAAAAAACTATAGGCAGAGCAGAGTTGACACATCCAGTAATGTTACTAAACCCAGGACCGTGCGTGGACTATATCTGGTCTCCCACAGAACACGGAAATGCCATTATGTCAGTAAATATAAACTGACAAATACCTTTTCTCATCAGCAGCATATAGCAGTCTTGTAACTCATCAGTGTCCTGCTGGGCACTGGCTAAAGCTTGTAGGATTTTTTTTATGCACAAAAAAAAAAAAAAAAAAAAAAAAAACGTATTTAGCACTAAGTTTACACTGTAAAGTGAATAAATTTCAAACCTGATCGCTAGTCACCGATTGTTATAATGTACAAAAGCACACTTTTTGGAAAGGTGAGGCTACAGTTACTGTTCAACAAACAAGGTAGCTTGGTCTTACCTGTCCATGTCACTGGTCCCTAGGACCTGTATGGCACCTTGTGGCCAACTACATGTGTTGCACCTAGTGCCAAGATGAACGCCCATGCAGGATCCAAAGCTCGAAGCAACATTACAGGCTATTCTGATGGAGTGGATTTCCGTTACAGCTCACGGTTTTCCCCAAGGTTGCACCAATCTGGATGCAATGCTTCTATGTTTATATTACCATAACTAGTTTATTGTTTTCCAGTCAAGTCTTTACTGTCTTATTAATTTATCCGAGAAGCCCATCACCTTAAGACGCTGGCAAAAATTGAGGACTCCCTGAGTGGGGTAGATTACAGTCAGCATATCAGTATAATTTTTGGCACTTTTTGCCAATCTATATATTATTGTAGCTCTATTCAGTGTTTCAAATTTTGTATGTCAACCTTGATGTTAACTGTCTACACATGTATTCCTTCTAGCGCCGACTTTACCACTTGAGTTCATTCTAGATAGTTTCTTCATTTACAGACTGCTGTGAATGATGTGGCTGTGTGGGTGGAGCCATTTTGGAATGTGACAGTAGGTCAGCGAAGAGTCTTCTCTACCCGCTGTCACAATGGATGGCTCTCAGGGAGTGATTGGGGCACACACTGGAAAATGTTAAATGACACACCGAAAAAGTGCAACATGTTCCAAAAAAGTGATTTTGGCCTTTAGGGAAGTTCTGGGCCTCAAAAAGACATTATGCTTGCGCAAAGAATGATAAGCTAGTAGTCTTTGGAACTGAGGAGATCAAACAGAAGATTTTACCTTTACAAAAGTCGTCGGATTTCAACAAATTGTCAGGAGAATTAAAGAATAAAATGGGACAAAGAAATCTAAGACAAAAAAAAAAGTAAATATATTAGGGACTCTGGCCACTTTGCCAGAGGGGATATTTTTAAATGGCAAACCAAGGCTCCAGGGTTGGATGCAGGAGCAAGCAGTATTGGCCCTTCTCAGGTCACGTCTGCTTCTGTGTCCACTCCAGTTACAACTAGGGCCCCTCCCGTCAGGGGACCTCCCATGAGAGGTGGGGGAAAACCTACAGGGATCCCCACTAGAGGTGGACGGGGTAGAGCACTCCCATCCCCGTATATGAACAAAATAATTGGCGAGATCATGGTGACACCTCACGACCTTTTAGGGGTCACGTCTCCTATGGTCCACCCAATAGGGATAAGTTTCAATATCAGAATTTGGACACACGTGGGAGAAATAATGGATACCCAAGAGGGGAGGAATCATACTATGAGCCCCCCTCTGTGCCAGTTCAGAATCACTTTGCTCCCTTGTCATATCAAGACAATGGTCAAAATTATGATTTTTTTGGACAGCGCCCACTTCACTGGCAGGAACAGTGGGGCCAAACTCCAAAGGGGAACCAATCAAGTGGCAAAAGAATACAGAAGAAGAGGAGCAGGGAGAAGAATTCAAAAGGCAAAAATGTCTTGAATAAAATTAAAAATGAAATGAAAAGATGTCCTGCCCATAGATTATCATGGTTTGGTAGGATAAGCGTGGTTGATGATCCTTCCAAAAGCACTGTACATATTTCAAAGTTTGCCGATAAATGTTCCCAGGGCTTTTTTTTAAAACCCTGAGATCGGTAGTACAGAAATTTGTATGGAATAATAAAAGTAACCGCATCGCCTTTCGGACATTAACTAGATCTAAAGAGAAGGGAGAGGTATACCTCCCGGACCTTGAAAAATATCATGAGGCGGCAATTGTGCGGAGGGTTATGGACTGGGCAGATGCCCCCCGGCAGAAAAAATGGGCAGAATTAGAGGCAAAAATTTGTAATACTGAGCTAGGACAGTTTATCTGGATTCCTAGGCAGTTCAGAGGCCCCTTGGAAGAGGTGGCCCCGATTACCTTGGAAGCCTTAAGAACGTGGGACAAGTTAATAAAAAGTATACAAGGACAATATAATAGTCCCCTGATGCCCTCAACAGGAAATAATTATTTTCCACCGGGGAAAGATAATAAATTATACTTAAAATGGTCCACATCTCCCTATTTGAGACTAAAAGACGTTATGAGAGGAAACACCCTATGTTCATTAATTGAACTGCTGGAAAGATACGGGCCTACCCCTTGGGAAGCCTGGAGGTATAAACAATTGCAACATTTTGTAGACACCCTCCCAAAACCTCTTCGGGGGGGTAGGTAGGTTGAATGTATGGGAAAGATTAGTCGATCAAAAGGAGACAGATAGGCATGGAATTTCTATCATCTATAAGTTGTTGATGACACACCTTGAACGAGGAGCCGTTTGCCCAACAGAGAGCTGGGAATTGGAACTGAATCAATTTCTACCAGAAACCATGAGAAGTAGAGTATTCGATTATGTTCACTCTACTTCTGTGGATACACAGATAAAAGAAATGAACTTTAAATTACTAGTTAAATGGTATTTTGTCCCAGCAAAACTAAATAAAAAATCCCCAGGAGTCACCTCTATATTGGAGAGAGTGCGGGGAGGTGGAAACCCATGCCCACATCTGGTGGCAGTGTCCGAAGATTCAGGTATATTGAGGCCAAATAGTAGAACTAGCTAAGGAGAATAGTGGTATTAAAATTAGCTTGGACCCTTGGCAATGTCCGTTTCACGCCACGGCTATCCCTAGGAAAAAATACAAAACGGCAATTATTCCAATACTATTAAACGCAGCAAAGACACTGATCCCAAAAAGGTGGAAGGACAAACAAGCTCCCCCGATACAAGAATGGTTAAGGGAGGTAAAAAGGATAAGAATTATGGGAGGCAACGTACCAGCATAAGGAGCCAAATAGTGGAGATACTGGAACATGGGGAGGTTGGACGAAGTTTAAACAGTCTATGATCTACATGTGCTATATGTGCAGGGAAGACAGTATCTAGATCAGTGTTTCCCAACTCCAGTCCTCAAGGCACACCAACAGGTCATGTTTTCAGGATTTCCCTCAGATGAAACGGCTGTGGTAATTACTAAGGCAGTGAAACTGATCAAATCACCTGTGCAAAATAATGGAAAGCCTGAAAACATGACCTGTTGGTGTGCCTTGAGGACTGGAGTTGGGAAACACTGATCTAGATAACACTGGCCTGCTCGGCTTGTGGTAAAAGTCTGGGCTCTCCCCCCTCCCCCGTTGGGAGGTTATGCTGGGGGAGGCTCCCCCCCCCCTCTTTTATTTTTCTCTTTCCCTCTCTTTTTCTCCCTTTCCCTCCCTTTTGTTTTTCAGCAGAGGGGAGAAAATTTTTGAGAAGTCACACGATTTAAAGGGTGAGAAGCACACGATGCACTTAAACAGTTTGGGGGAGCTGAGGGTTTTTTCCCCTCGCCGCTTCCCCCCTCCCCTTTTTTTTCTCTTTCTCTCTTCTCGGAGAGGTATAAAGGCACATAGGTAATGGGGCAAGAGCTTTCACTCTTGCCCCCACATACTAATAGACAGGGCACAGGCACTAAAGGACTAGAAATGAAATTGGGCACTTAGCACAAGGGGAGAGGGGGAGGGGGGGGAGGTGATGACAGGGAAGAAAGGGTAAAGGCGGAAGTGAGAGTAAAAGACCAGAAGGACGCAGGATTGACCCATACTATTGTTTTATGCGAGTGGTTTTTGTTATTTATGTTCATGAAATGTTGAATTTATTTTAAATGTGAAAAAAAAATTGTATGCTTACTGGCAATGAACTGTAAAATAAATCTGTGTTTTTGTTTTGTTTTTTAAAATTGAATAAAAACAAATTGAAAACATAAAAAGGCAAAAACGGTAGTAGGAGCTGGCGTTTTTAACATTAGTGGTTCAGAACCATCTAGTGACGAACTGAAGGTTTTAGACAAGGGAAGTTTGCTCCGGTCTGCAATTTTAACAAATTTCAAACATATATTAGTTTGCAAAAATTTGTTGGGACCTTAAACATTAAGCTGTATTTTTTGTCCAAACCCGGGGCTCCTCGTCCAGTTCCTATTTCTGTGCCTGGCCCAGCTGTCCCCCAGGAGGTACACTCTAACCTGTCCAACAAGTCAATTTTTAACCCTCCTAAACATGACTATAGGCATATAGAAGCGTTTAAAAACATGGTTGCCAGCGATTTGGAATGCATGAAAGTTAAAAAAAAGTTAGGGATCCACATTATTCAAAATTGTGAATCGCATCCCTGGAGAAAAATAAAAATGTGTTGGTCAGACCCGCCGATAAGGGGGGGGGGGGTCTGGTGGTAATGAGCAAAACATTATAATGAGGAAATTAACAGATTGTCAGATCGGCCCACTTACAAACTGCTGAGCAACGATCTTGTCCTTGCTTATAAGAGTGAGCTTCAGTCATTAATTAAGCAAGGTTTTACCAGAGGTGTACTAAATAAAAAGGAATCGCTATACTTGGATCCCAGGGCGTGCAGAAGGCCAATTATCTATTTTTTGCCTAAAGTGCATAAAAATGCCCTGGCCCCTCCGGGCCAACCCATTGTTAACGGGATAGATTCGGTCACTGCACACCTGGGACAATATATCGATAATTTTCTTAAACCTCTGGTCTCTACCTCTACTGCTTATCTCAAGGACACTAGACATGCCATTTAAATAATTGAGTCTACGCCGGCCTGTGACAATAGTCTTCTTGTCACGGCTGACGTGGGCTCATTATACACCATCATAGGACATGAGGATGCTATTAAATCTGTCAAATGGGCCCCAAGTTCCTCCAACTTACCTGTCTCATTACAAAGGTTCCTTGTTGAAGCCCTTGAGTTTTGTTTGTCTAGAAATTATTTTTGGTACGACCATAGATTTTTCCTACAAACACTCGGCGTTGCAATGGGTGCAAGGTTTGCACCCAGCGTAGCCAATCTATTCATGGCTTTGTGGGAAGAAGAAACTGTATTCAAAGACAGACCAGCCCAATTGAAACTGTATTTTCGCTACATCAATGATCTTATCATTTGGAGGGCAATCCGAGTAGTTTACAGCCCTTTATGTCCAGGTTAAAACGGGAATGACAAAAACATCAGGCTAACTTGGAGCTCCGATGCCTCCAGTTTGTCGTTTCTTGATCTGGAGATCTTCAGAGATGGTTCTGGCTACAAAACCAGGAATTTCTTACACCACTTAAGCCCCGGACCTTTAGGCAGCTAAATGCCCAGGCCAGGTTTTGCGATTCGGCACTGCGTCGCTTTAACAGACAATTGCGCGGTCGTGCGACGTGGCTCCTAAACAAATTGGCATCCTTTTTTCCCCACAAATAGAGCTTTCTTTTGGTGGTATTTTATCACCTCTGCGGTTTTTATTTTTTGCGCTATAAACAAAAATAGAGCGACAATTTTTTTTAAAAAAAATCAATATTTTTTACGTTTTGCTATAATAAATATCCCCCAAGAACATATGAAAAAAAAAAAAAAAAAAAAATTCTGAGTTTAGGCCGATACGTATTCTTCTACCTATTTTTGGTATAAAAAAAAAAAAATAAAAAAAAAATCGCAATAAGCATTTATCGATTGGTTTGCCCAAAATTTATAGCGTTTACAAAATGGGGGATAGTTTTATTATTTTTTTTACTACTTATGGCGGCGATCAGTGATTTTTTTCGTGACTGCGACATTATGGCGGACACTTCGGACAATTTTGACACATTTTTGGGACCATTGTCATTTTCACAGCAACAAAAAAAGCAATTAAATTGCATTGTTTATTTTGAAAATGACAGTTGCAGTTTGGGAGCTAACCACAGGGGGCGCTGAAGGAGTTAGGGTTCACCTAGTGTGTGTTTACAACTGTAGGGGGGTGTGGCTGTAGGTCTGACGCCATCGATCGATGCAGCCGCCACAGTGAAGCACGGGGAAGCCGTGTTTACGACTCTCCCCGTTCTTCAGCTCCGGGGAGCGATCGCAAGGGGGCGGCTAGAAAGGAATAGCCGCGCTCTCGTCACGGATCGCTCCCCGCGGGTTACCGACCGCCGCATGTACCGGGGGGGGGGTCCCGATCAGACCCGCGGAAAGGCCGGGACGTACATGTACGCCCATATGCCTGTACGTGCCATTCTGTGGACGTATATGTACATGCGGCGGGCGTTAACCGGTTAAACAGTCTGACAAACGGTTTTATACCCCTAAACAGCTG
The DNA here is from genome assembly GCF_905171775.1 of Rana temporaria. Lineage (NCBI taxonomy): Eukaryota > Metazoa > Chordata > Amphibia > Anura > Ranidae > Rana > Rana temporaria. Next base: position 305,918,887 of record NC_053491.1, read on the forward strand.
CCATCACAAATCTTGGTTGTGCAATATCCCCAGGGGCCAGTTTATTCGCCTGCGGCGTAACTGTACCCTGGGGTCAGATTTTTTTGCACAGACATCCTTGCGGAACGTTTCCTGCAAAAGGGATATAAGGATGAGATTGCTAGCTAAATCAAAAAGGTTGGGGATATGGATCGTGCACCTTTGGTAGCCGGTCGGTGTCCTAGGTCACCACCAAAAACAGACAGTACTCAACTTCGGATCATTCTAGATTACAATGTTCAACATAAAAAATTTGAAAAAAATTATGAAACATTGGAATATCTTACAGAAGGATCAAGTGGTGGGTACTATTATACCACCACGCCCCAGGTTCAACTACCGTAGGGCACCTACACTGAGGGATGTCATAGCCCCGAGTGTTGTTGACCCCCCTGTGGTAAAAGTCTGGGGGAATTTCCCACTCCTAACTGGTTTCTATGCATGTGGGAGGTGTCCACCATGCAAGAAATGCAGACAAACCGCTAAAAAACGGAAGGAATTTGTAGCCAATACCACAGGGAACACTTATCCTATCAAAAGCCTCATTACTTGTAACACTGTAGGGGTTGTGCATGTTCTCCAGTGTGACTGTGGATTACAGTACATCGGGAGGACATCTAGACCTCTCCATGTGCGCATTGGAGAGCATGTTAACAACATTATTAAAGGACTAAGGAAGGGGTCTCTAAACTGCGGCCCGAGGGCCAGATGTGGCCCTTTATTAGCCTGTATGCGGCCCTTGGGGCACTATTCCTCCCACTGATATGGGGCTACTATTCCTCCCACTGATATGGGGCTACTATTCCTCCCACTCATATGGGGCTACTATTCCTCCCACTCATATGGGGCTACTATTCCTCCCACTCATATGGGGCTACTATTCCTCCCACTCATATGGGGCTACTATTCCTCCCACTCATATGGGGCTACTATTCCTCCCACTCATATGGGGCTACTATTCCTCCCACTCATATGGGCTACTATTCCTCCCACTGATTTGGGGCACTATTCCTCCCACTGATATGGGGCACTATTTCTTCTATTAATATCGAAGATGGGATACTGTTCCTTCTACTGATAGGGGCCCTACTCCTCCTGACAACCAACTGAAGCCACATTTATTCTCACTGGAGCTGGGTTCGGGACATTTTCTGCCCCCCGCCGCTGGCCACAATCCGGCCCTCCTAATGTCCGAAGGACAATAAAGTGGTCCTTTGTTTGAAAAGTTTGGAGATCTCTGGACTAAGGACCCATAATGTATCTAAACACTTCTGATATTTTCATAATAAGGATCCAAAAGGTATTTGAAGTTTTGGGGTCTAGAGGGTCCAGCCATACTGGAGAGGGGGGAACTTCATCCGCCAACTCAGCCAGCGTGAGTCATTTTGAATCCATGAGAGCCAATTTTTGGTGCCGAGGGGGTTGAACGTTGAGTTTGATCTCAACTGCTTCATCTCCAATAAATGATTATATATGGTCTTTTATATTTTATTATGTATTTCTTCTGTTTGATTCAATCCTCTTTTTGCCATTTCCTTATGATCTCTTCTCAGTGTGTTCAAATGTGACGCATTATACATATGAACATTTAGATCATTATTTTATAGTTGTGTGCATAGGAAAGGTCGCGGGTGTACGTTTATGCTTTTTAACATAATGGCCGTGTATACTCCTAATTGGGGGTGTATTTTATACTGTTAAAAGATGGCATGGTGTATCCATGGGTGTTGTCACCTTATGGCTGTGTGTCGAGGTTTCCATGGTGGTGTCACTTTATGGCTGGTGTGTCAAGTTTCCTCTCTCTCAGCTTCCTGTTACGGCAGAGTTTCCTCTCACTCAGGCTTCCTGTCATGGCCTGTGCAAATGTTTGGGACTCTCACCATGGTTACCGCGTCTGTATATCTAGAAGTCGGGTGATGCCTTGGCTCCACCCACCGCTGACAAAGTCCAATCGGACGTAACGTGCATACGGGGAAGGAGCTTTGAGACGTCACCTGCATCCTTTCCATTGCCGTTTGCGGCTGTACACCACGGCTACTTGCCATGCTTTATGGTTTTAATCTCATTCGTTATACCAGACGGTAGTCCTCCAGTGGATTTCCCTGTGCTTATTGACCAGTCCAGGATTTTTGCTGTATAGTGAACTTTACCCTTGGAATAAAATATAAACAGTCTACACTGAGATCGTGTTTTCTGTTTTTTCATATCTGATCGGATTACTTACCACTCTGCTGGATCCATCCGCATCTTCTCTCCTATGGTGAGACCAAGCTGTTTTGACCAGTTGTTAATGCAATGACCATCCCATCTGGTAAGCAAGCATTTCTCTTATTGGAGGAGGTTACATCACTTTCGTTTGAGGAGTTTTTGCTGTATCACTGGGTGTCATCTTCAGTTACTTTTATATGGACTTTCATTGCGCTGCACTTGCATATTTTTTTCAGTAGTCTTTGGAACAAGATCGAAAGTGCTGATAACTGACCCCTGATACTCCAGGTCTATTTTCATGAAGATAACACTATTAGAATAACCAATTCAGAGTAATGTTTTGTCACTCAAAACCAGGGCTTCTGTGGGATAAACCAGCTATGCACAACTTTATATACAGTCCCTGACAAAAGTCTTGTTGCTTCTCCATTTTGTAGAAACTCCTGCTATTAACCTGACTTTTAATTAATCAATTGGTGTTAGAAATAGCTCATATGAAAAGCTAAAGCCCTCCCAAATGATGTTTAATGCACTGAAATAAGTTAGTTTCACTGAAAAAAGATTCATCATTTAATCAAGACAGAAAGGTCAAATTTTGGCAAGACAAAAGATTTGTCATCTATACAAAAATTTAACAACTTTACTGAAAATCCAAAAATATGTCAGCAAATTAAGTAGTGGTGCTGCGAGATCCAATTTGAATATCTTGTATGACTTCCATGAGCTTGAAGGACAGCATCCATGCGGTTTGGCAAGGATTCATACAATTTATTGATGAAGTCATCAGGAAAAGCAAAGAAAACAGACTTGCATGCCTCTCAGAGTTCATCAATATTCTTTGGTTTCGTCTTCTATGCTTCCTCTTTCATCCTACACCACATATGCTCAATGATGTTCATTTCTGGTGACTGGGCTGGCCAATCCTGGAGCATCTTGATCTTCTTCGCCTTAAGAAACTTTGATGTGGAGATGGAAGAATGCGATAGAGCACCATCCTGCTGCAAAATTTGGCCTTTTTTATGGTTGGGAATATAAGAGGTAGCTTCTTGGTATTTTAGACAATTGATGTTGCCTTCCACCCTGCAGATCCCTCGCACACCCCCATACTGGATGTAACCACAGACGATGATTCTGCCTCCACCAAACTTCACTGTTTTCTGGGAAAATCTCGGCTCCATGCGGGTTCCAGTAGGTCTCCTGCAATATTTGCAACAGAAGATTCATCTGAAAAATCCACCTTCTGCCACTTTTCCAGAGTCCATCCTTTTAGCAGGCTGTGGCTCTTGGCAAATGCCACACGGTTTTTCAATTGTCTTGTTTAGTGCTGGCTTATGGGCACCGATTCGACCATGGAGGCCATTTCGAGACAGAATCCGACAAACTGTTCTGGTTGACACAGGGACTTCAGGTGACCAGGTCTCGCGGAGCTCTGCTGCAGTGGAAAATGGGCTGGCCTTGGATTTTCGAGCCAACAAACGGTCCTCTCGAGCAGTTGTCTTGCGGGGTCGGCCTGACCTGGCCTTGTCCAAAATGTCTCCAGTCTCTTCAAATCTTTTTTTTATCCTCTGAACTTGACGCCGAGACACATTGAAGGTGTCTGCCACATCAGCAGTGGATTTGGTCTTCAGCCTCTTGATCATCAACACTTTAGTCTCCAGGTGAATCTTAGGCATGTTTGCAGAGGTCTAGTTGCAGTTGAGAAGGTCTAGTGTACTGGTGTTCTTTTATACACACCTGAGATGTAATTGATCAATTATTAGTCACAGGTGAAGCTCATATAACAAGGCGACAACACTTCTGTCTTGGCAAAAATTGACTCAATGGGCTTTACCAAGCTGTGAATATTAGAATACTTTTTGTCAGTTTCGTTTTGCACTGAAACATTATTACAAAAGCTGTTGGGATTAAAATGACTAATTTCTTGTAACAAAATCTTGATTAGAAATATATTTTAGTGGCACTTCAGGTCAATTTGTACACAAGTGACAAGACTTTTGTCAGGGACTGTAGAGAACACTGATATGCCAAGAAAAGAAAAATTAGACAGACATAGTCTATTGAAAGATAAACCAATGGCTACTGGGGAACAAAATGAGTACGCCTGGCCCTTCATTACAGGCTTCTCGGACCAACACTTTTTGATCAAAAAACTAGTTAAAAAACACTGGCACCTGGTTAAGGACGATAAGGTTCTGGGACCCATCCTTCCAGAGAAACCTATGGTTGTCTTGAGGGGAGCATCCTCCCTGAAGAACTCCATAGCCCCCAGTGTTTGCGACCCCCCTAGTAACACACCAATGTTCTTTCAACATCGAGTTGGATATTACAAGTGCAAAAAGTGTGCGGTTTGCACCATCAATAAGATCAAAGATTGTAAAATTACCAACTTTACATCAAATAGCACTTCACAAGTGTTTGACATCAAGTCTTTTATCACATGTTCCACTACCCATGTGGTTTACCTTCTAATTTGCCCCTGTGGGCTTCAATACATTGGGCGCACCATCAGACCCCTACATGTGAGGCTCAACGAGCATATAAACAATATTAGAAAGGGTTTTAAGGAACACTCTGTGTCTAGACACTACAGGGAAGTTCACCACAGAGACCCCACAGGGACCACATTCATTGCTATTGATAGACTTCAAAATCACTGGAGAGGAGGTTCTAAAAAGAAGGCTATATCCAAATTAGAAATGAGTTGGATATACAGGGTTAAATGCTTGAAGCCATTGGGTCTGAACGTAGACATTGAAATCAATGCGTTCATTGACAACTCATGATTTCGCTGTATTCAAATCTGTAAAACTGAGGTTGGGTCCATAGTTTCTCACAGGTTATTATATGATATACATATTTGTGCATTACTATAAATTAAAAAGATTAAAAGAAACTTTTTTGCGATATCTTGATCCCCTGATGAATTTTCGCAACTTTATATTTTATTTTTAATAGTACTTTTTAACTTGTTTTTCCTATATACATTTACATATATATGGAATTTTTGACTTCTCCAATATATCAACTAATGTGTTTACCCGTATTGGGGCACACACTGGAGAGTCCTTTCCATATAATTGTATTTAGAATATATGCAACTGTAGTTTGTAAGCTTATTCTAAACCCCTAACAGTCCCACACGGTATTTTTGCACAATAGGATTTACATATATACTATCCTTGCGCCCTATACCTGTGAGATGGACCTGAGATCCGTTCCCCTAATGGGACTGTAATGTTGTGATGGTTTTTCATCTATTTAGATTATAGGGACAATCATCTGCTTTTACATCCATAGGTGGCAGCAGAGCATTTATTTATGCTTATTCCTTTATTGGTCGTGTGAACTGCCTATTACTTACAAGAACGTAGTGTGATCTTATGTTCATTGAGAGGCGGATCTTCTGGGAAGGGCTGTGACAGCCTTCTTGGTTTGATACCGCCCACATGTTCAGCCCATACGAGGTTGGCTATTACGCCGGCCTATGGGCTGTCGAAATGAAAACGAGGCTTGGTTAAGCTTCCTGCTATATAGAGTGGTGATGTCAATGCGTCGCCCGTGCCCTTTGAAAACGTCAGCTTTGTCGAACTGGTCAGGGCAGAGCTAAGCAGTGACGTCATCACGCTCCCACGTGACCCCGGAAGCACGGGTGTTTGCGCTTTTATTCGTTTTTAAACTTATGCCGGCTGTTGTTACTATTTGTTTGCGATTTAAATTTTTTTGGTATTGCTGTAGCGCTATATCCAGCTTTACAATAAACGTCTTTTTAAGGAGATAACGCACATGGTGCCTGTTTTTTCATACTCCCTATATCCTATGGACTAACCACCATCACTTCCACCATTGGCCCCAGAGGAGGACTATCCGTGGAGTTCTTGAGGAACCAGGAGGATCCATCTTAAACCTTTGCAGAGGTTTATATCTGCACAGGCGATAGACCTTTTAGGTCCTACGATTCTGGTAAGGGTCCACCTTCTACTATTCTTTGTGGCACTGGATAACGCTTCATCGCTATGGTGGCGGATGACATCCCTACTTCCCACCTTCAGACACTTCTATCAGTGTTCATGTGAAGTTCTGACCTTTCATCTCTCCTAGGGGACTGTTTTTTTCTGTTTTCTTCTGTTTGTGTTTTTCTCACTTTTAAATTTTGGATCACTTTGTACATGGGTTTATCACCCGATTGTCCTGCTCAGGACGTTTAAACACAACAATTGTTTATCTCTGTGCATTTTCACGCTGGACAGACAATTATTATTGTTTTTTTGGCAGACACTTTGCGATTTGGATTATCTGCTGTTGCATCATTGCACGTACTGTTTATTTATTCACTATTTATTTAGGTATCATTTAGCGCAACTATTTTTCCCATCAAAATTGCACCTGCTCGTGGAATGGCCACAAACTTTTACCTTTAGAAATCTCCATAGGCGATGCTTAAAAAATGTTTAAAAAAAAAAAAAAAAATCTACAGGTTGCATGTTTTGAGTTACAGAGAGGTCTAGAATTATTGCTCTTCGCTCTACCGATTGTGGCAATACCTCTGAAGACGTGACATCCAATCACGAAACGCGTCAGGGGGCGTGACCACGTGATCTAATCGTCCAATCAGGTGCGCGGGATCCCGGACTCACGGCGACAGGAGGAGAATCTCCCCCAGGAGCTGCACAAGTGAGACGCCTGCAAACCTTTGATTGAGACACAGGCGCCATTTTGAATTTTATACTAGTAAGCACAACATTGAAGAGCTCTTGTATCCTGTATAAATAAACGTTTTTACACTATGCAGAGTCTCTCTCTTATCCTTACATGATTACATGAATTTGAGCACCTCCAGAGACTATCAAGTGACAGGAGAAGGACGGAGGAGAGATCCAGCTGTATCTGAATACTCTGCTGAAAGACAGCCAGCGATCCGTGCCTATTGATATCATATATCTGGTGAGTGAGGTCCCTTAGGGGATCCCTACGAGTCAAATTCATATAACAGCACAATCATTGCAGAAGTGTTTCGCAACATTGTATTTTGTAGGACTGATGAAAGAACCCTGCGTTTTTGTGCATGCTAACATCTGAGACATCCATCACTGTCTATTGATTCCAGAGCAGACTTTACTTGCATTTAGGACTGTTTTATTTAGAGCAGAACCTATGCATTGAGGACTCTGTCATATTTTGAAGTTCCACTTAGTTCATTTATGTGGCAATTCCTATTGATATTTGGCATCAGAGACTCCAAATATTTTCTTTAGCAGGATGTGGTAACACATTATTGGTTTAAGCACGAAGGGCTTACAACTAGCGCTGTTAATGTTTATTTTAATTGGTGCATTAGACCATTGATTTTATAGGCATATTTGAATGTGGCAATACCTCACATGTGTGTTTTGAACACAGTTTTCATATGCGGGCGCTACTTACTTGCGTTTGCTTTCGCTTCTGCACGCGAGGTGGATGGAACAGGGCATGTTTGAATTTTTTTTTCTCATTTATTTTTACACTGTTCTTAAAAAAAAAAAAGTGTCACTTTTATTCCTATTACAAGGAATGTACTATACACCCCCCACATTGCTAAAGTTGTTTTCACACCACTTTAGGGGGAACAGCTTCCTTAATATATTTTACATTACCATAGCGCAGAGTTCTCCATTTACCAATTTATATTGGTCTTCAAAGTTCATCACTCCCAAGCCTATTCACTCACGCAGCAATGGATGTCCGATTTTATGAAAGCAAGGAAAAGAGATCTTGTTGAATGTTTTCAACACAACACCAAGACCAGTGGAGATTTAGATAAAGGTTTCAAACAGTTACAGCATGATATGGAAAAACAAAATCAGGTTGTGGTGGGACACTGCATCACTAGAAATGTATATTACCAAAAATCTTACACCACAACGTTTGAGGTGGGATGTCAGCCCCTTAATCTATTAGATGAATGGTACCAGTTCTTTAATTCATGTAAGAAAAAAAACTTATGCAATTAACGATTAGGAGGAGACAAACCAAAAATCAAATATTGGAAGCAAAAATCACTGAATTGAGAAAAACTATGGTACCATTCAAGGACACAACTGATGTTATGAGACAATTGATACCAGAAAAAGGCTCACAAATTACGGAGTCATCTGTGCAATTATGATGGAGAAACAAAACAAAAAAAAGATGAAGTATCAAAGGGACCTGAAAGATTTTGTAGAACAGAAAGTCTATAAGTGGCAAGAAGATATAAACCCTCCAGAGTCAAAAGAGCCATCAGTTGAGAGAGAATTGGAAATACAAGACATTACAAGTCAGATGACTACCAAGGCTACTTGTCCAACCGGTTCTCAATCTACTAAACCAAATTCCAAACTACCCAGCAAACCTTAATAGACCTCAAGCACCTTGAGGCGATTCAGTTCGCATTTGTAGCGCTGTATAAGTAATTTATAACTTATGAATTATAACTTTCTTTTAGTCAGAAAGAAAGTTATAATACTGAAGTTATGAGACAACTAATTGATACCAAAACCTATAAAAAAAATTAAAGGGAGATCCCACCCCAAAACGGAAAATTGCATTATCCAACTGTGTTCAAAAAGGAACAAAATCGCATATTTTAAAAGAAGCCAAATATCTGGTACCCAAAGTACCTATCCTTCCTGTTCTATATATTATCCCCAAAATCCACAAATCTAAAGAGAAAACCCAGGACGGCCCATACTTCATGGGATTGGTTCTCACTTCTAGGATTGGAGAATCATATCTCAAAGATAGTAAGGAACTTATTAACTGCTTGCCAAAAAGCCGCAGTTATACGGCGGCAGGTCGGCTCTGCTGGGCGAAATCACGTAGAAATACGTCATCTCGCCGACCAGCCAATAGGGGCGCGCTCGCCCCCGACTACAGCGCCCGGCAGGCGCGATCGTTTGTTACAGAGCGAGGATCGGGAGCTGTGTGTGTGTAAACACACAGCTCCCGGTCCTGTCAGGGGAGAAATCTATGAACAGCGATCAGACATTTCCCTAAGTCAGTCCACCCCCCCCTTCAGTTAGAACACACCCAGGGAACATACTTAACCCCTTCCCCGCCCCCTAGTGTTAACCCCTTTCCTGCCAGTGGCATTTTTATAGTAATCAATGCATTTTTATAGCACTGATCGCTATTGTCGCTCTATTTTTGTTTATAGCAAAAAAAAAAAAAAAGTGGGAAAAAAAGACGCCAATTTTGTTTGGGAGCCACATCGCGCAATTGTCAGTTAAAGCGACGCAGTGCCGAATCGCAAAAAGGGCCGGTCATTGAGAAGCAATATGGTTTGGGGCTGAAGTGGTTAATAAACTTTCCAATACTAGTATTAACCTCTTGACCACCGCCCCATGTCAAAAAGACGTCCTCTTTTTAAAGTTGAATATCTCGATAACGGCAGCAGCTGCTGCCACAACCGAGATATTCATCTTTTCAGGGGGCGTGGTGTACACGATAACGGCGGTCTCCGCGGCGGATTCGCCGCGAGATCGCCGTTATCGGTGGCGGGAGAGGGGCCCCCCCCTCCGCCGCTCTCCGCGCCCTCCGCCGCTTACCGGAGCCGTCGGTAGCGGCGGAGGGGATCGGATGTGTCCGGCAGCTGAGCGGGGACGGGACTGAAGGTGTAATCTCCTTCACCCGTCCCTCATAGCTCTGCGTGGGCAGGAAGTGACGTCAAAACGTCAGTCCCCGCCCAGCCTCTTAAGAAACATTTTTTTTTTGTCATTTGAAAAAATGACTTTTTTTTTTTATTTTATTTTTGCATTGAATCTAATTATGAGATCTGAGGTCTTTTTGACACCAGATCTCATATTTAAGAGGACCTGTCATGCTTTTTTCTATTACAAGGGATGTTTACATTCCTTGTAATAGGAATAAAAGTGATACATTTTTTTTTTTTTTATTTCAGTGTAAAAAATTATAAAACGAAATAAAAATAAATAAGAAAACCAAAAAAAAATTTTTTAAAGCGCCCCGTCCCGACGAGCTCGCGCGCAGAAGCAAACGCATACGCGAGTAGCGCCCGCATATGAAAACGGTATTCAAACCACACAAGTGAGGTATCGTCGCGATCGTTAGAGTGAGAGCAATAATTCTAGCCCTAGACCTACTCTGCAACTCAAAAAATGCAACCTGTAGAATTTTTTAAACGTCGCCTATCGAGATTTTTAAGGGTAAAAGTTTGACGCCATGCCACGAGCGGGCGCAATTTTTAAACGTGACATGTTGGGTATCATTTTACTCGGCGTAACATTATCTTTCACAATATATAAAAAATTGGGCAAAATGTATTGTTGTCTTATTTTTTAATTCAAAAAAGTGATTTTTTATTCCAAAAAAGTGCGCTTTGTAAGACCGCTGCGGCAAATACAGTGTGACAAAAAGTATTGCAATGACATGCCATTTTATTCCCTAGGATGTCTGCCTAAAAAAAATATATAATGTTTGGGGGTTCTGATTAATTTTCTAGGCAAAAAAATTGTGATTTTTCACATGAAGGAGAGAAGTGCCAGAATTAAACCCGGTGGGCAAGTGGTTAATTCCAATACATTTTTGTTACAGTGGACGTAGAGTCCCTTATATACGAATATTAAACAAAAAAAACGGCCTTTCAGAGTCGTAAAACGGGACGGGCCTTGAAAACACAATCTACACGCTACAATCAAGTAAAGGGGGTCGCAATGGGGGCTCGTTATGCCCCCAGCGTGACCAACTTGGTCCTTAATAAATGGGAACAGATCTATAATATGAGTGGGAAGGCCTCAAATTGTATAAAAAGGTACATAGATGATATTGTACTGTTATTGGAAGGCTCTAAAACCAGCCTAGTGAATTTTGTCAGTATGATGAATTCCAACAAATATGGATTAAAATTCACAGCCACATGGAATAAAACATCAATCAACTATTTAGATTTAGTATTGACTAATACCGATGATTGTATCACCACACATACTTTTTTCAAAGAGACTGACCGTAATGGTTATGTATCTAACTATTTCAGCTATCCCAAAGGGACAATACATGAGGATCAGGAGGAATTGCAATACCCTTACAATACCCTTGCAATACAGACTATGAGACCCAATCCTCAGTTCTCACAACAAAATTCATAGAAAAAGGTTACTCGCACCAAGTTTTGCAACAATGTCAGACACAGATATCACATATGAATATGGAAGACCTCTTGGTAACAAAACCCAAAGTACCATTAAAAGCAGATATGGCTTTGACAGGCTTTAACCGCCAGTACAAGGAAGTGGAACAAATATTTAAAAACATTGGCCAATTTTGTTAAAAGATAAAGACTTACAATTAGTATTACCTGCAAAACCACAATTTATAAAAGGGCACCTGGACTGCGAAACAGGATTGCACCCAATATCCCTGAACCTCTAAAAGCTTTGTCCACATTTGACAGAGAGGGTTTCTATTATTGCACTTGTTGTAAAGCCTGCAAAACGTCTAAAAGAACTAAAAGAAAAGTTACCAATTTCCAATCAGTAGTAACTAAAGATAATTAAAAAATTAAGTCGCTAATCACATGCGACTCAGAATACGTCACATACGTGTTGGAGTGCCCCTGCCCTAAGCAGTATGTAGGGCGCACTACACGCAAGTTACGTACAAAAATAAACATATCGCAAATATTGTCAAAGGGTTTCCGAAACATAGCGTATCCAATCATTTCAGGTTATTTCACAATCAAGATCCCACATTACTCACATTTTATGGGATCAATTGGGGTAAAAAGTATTGGAGGAACCAACCTCAAAAAATCTATTTCGCAAAATGGTTATATAATTTAGATACACTCCAGCCGGCAGGCCTCAACATAGATGTCGATTTAAACTGCTTTTTAACCAATGAGTAAGTTCTTAATGTTGAGGTACAACCAATTTTTACTGGTTTCTAGACTATTTAGGGATTGGTACCAATTTTCTTTTTTATTGGCATTTTTATATTTGCACCTTTTTATATTAGAATTATTTTTGTTTTATAAACTATTTTAAATCATTTATGTACCAGCAGACCTGGTGTGAATGGCAAGACTCACTGTGTCTTACATAGGATTGTAGTACCCAAATCCGTCCACAAGATGGCGCTGCCGTTTTTTACTTTTATTTTGTGTTGTTCATACAACCAATCACATCTGACTCAGGGTTATAAATACGACACCCATTCCTGATATCAATAGATGAAACGTACGTCGAGGCGTTCCTGGTCACGTTCAGCTACTTCCGGATTTGGCACAGAGAGGCGGTGGAACGCACGCTACACCTACCCACGAGAGTGAGACACGGTGCGGTCGGTGCTCCACGTCACATCTAGCTGCAACACGCTTGATTCCTTAGTGCCAAGGTCTCAGGACTTGGCTTTTGTTTTTAATCAGTTTTATAATAATCGTGGAACTTCACTATAGCCGTTTTTCTTCATGTTATCCATGGTAATTTCTTCTGTTGGAGTCCATTCCTGGCCAGTCCCATCCAGGTACCAGTACAGACCTTAGGCCACCAACTGTACTAAAGCTCCACCTGATTATTTTTTTTTTTAAACAAAGGGTCATGGTGGTCTGGTAAGTAGGCACTTACCTCTACCTCTTAACCTCCTTACAACTGCACACCGTCAAATGACGGCGGGCGGAATCCCCTGTTCTGACAGGACGTCATAGGACGTCCTGTGATTAGAAGCTGCTAGGGGGCGTGAGTGCGCGCCGCCGGTGACGCGCGCGCACCCGTCGTGTTACTGGGAACACAGTGCGCGTGCCCGGCGGCCGCGATGGCCACCGGGCACCCGCGATTGCCCAGTAACTGAGCAGAGACGTGGAGCTATGTGTGTAAACACAGAGCTCCACGTCCTGTCAGGGAGAGAGGAGACCGATCTGTGTCCCTTGTACATAGGGACACAGATCGTCACCTCCCCCAGTCACCCCCCTCCCCCCACAGTTAGAGCACTGACTAGGCTACACATTTAACCCCTTCCCCGCCCCCACATTTATACAGTAATCAATGCATATTTATAGCACTGTTCACTGTATAAATGTGAATGGTCCCAAAAATGTGTCAAAAGTGTCCGATGTGTGCGCTATAATGTCGCAGTCACGAAAAAAAAAAAAAAAAAAAAAAAAAAAAACGCAGATCGCCGCCATTCCTAGTAAAAAAAATTAATAAAAAAAAAATCATAATTATGTCCCCCTATTTTGTAGGCAATATAACAAACCAGTCACTATACGGTTATTGCGATTTTTTTTTTTTTTACCAAAAATATGTAGAAGAATACGTATCGGCCTAAATGGAGATGAATTTTTTTTAATTTTTTTTATTTGATATTTATTATAGCAAAAAGTAAAAAATAGTGTTTTTTTCAAAATTGTCGCTTTTTTTTGTTTATAGCGCAAAAACTAAAAACCGCACAGGCGATCAAAGACCACCAAAAGAAAGCTCTATTTGTGGGAAAAAAAGGACGTCAATTTTGTTCGGGAGCCACGTCGCACGACCGCGCAATTGTCAGTTAAAGTGTGTCCAGTGCCGGAAGCTAAAATTTAGTCTGGGCAGGAAGGGGGTGTATGTGCACAGTAGGCAAGTGGTTACCAGGTATCGCCAGTTTGATATCTGTTCCGTGGTGATTGTGTCTACGCTCAAGTTAACCATTTGATGCATGGACTTACTAATTGCTTATCACTTCGTGATCATTGCTGCATTTTTTGGACCGGTTTGCACTTATTTTTTGATATTATTTAAGCACTTGCACTTTAACCACTTAACCCCTGGACCATATTGCTGGTCAAAGACCAGAGCACTTTTTGCGATTCGGGACTGCGCCGCTTTAACTGACAATTGCGGTCGTGCGACGTGGCTCCCAAACAAAATTGGCGTCCTTTTTTTCCCACAAATAGAGCTTTCTTTTGGTGGTATTTGATCACCTCTGCGGTTTTTATTTTTTGCGCTATAAACAAAAATTGAGCGACAATTTTGAAAAAAAATGAATATTTTTTACTTTTTGCTGTAATAAATATCCCCCAAAAATATATAAAAAAAATTTTTTTCCTCAGTTTAGGCCGATACATATTCTTCTACATATTTTTCTAAAAAAAAAAAAAAAAAATCGCAATAAGCGTTAATTGATTGGTTTGCGCAAAAGTTATAGCTAGGGGGTATTTTTATTAATATATTTTTTTACAGCGGGAGGAAGAACCGGGGTGCGCCGAGTCAACAGCGGAGAGCGGCGAACATAGAAGACCCCCGGAGAGTGGAGAAGACCCCCCGGATAGCGGAGAAGACCCCCCCGGAGAGCGGAGAAGACCCCCCCGGATAGCGGAAGAAGAAGCCCCCCCCTGAGAAGCACACCACCCCCCGCCGAAGACGTCGGAGGAAACCTGCCGGGGGGTAGGCGCTTTTATAAAAGCGACCCCCCCCCGGCGGTGGAAGAGAACCAGACGGCGGCGAAGAAGAGCGGCCCCCACCCGAAGACGTCAAAGAAGAAGCCCCCCCTGGTGAAAAGAGCTAAAGACAGGGGGTGCCTCCGGAGCAGATTAATAAATTATTTTAAAAACCCTTTTGTCGTGTTTATTAACTTTAACATTTTTCCTGCAGGTGAATGGGTAGGGGTACGATGTACCCCATATCCATTCACTTAGGGTGGGGGGCCGGTATCTGGGGGCCCCCTTATTAAAGAGGGCTCCCAGATTCCGATAAGCCTCCCGCCCGCATACCCCGACAACCAACGGCCAGGGTTGTCGGGAAGGGGTCCTGTCCTCATCAACATGGGGACAGGGTGCTCTGGGGTGGGGGGGCCGCAGTGCGCCCCCCTGCCCCAGAGCACCCAACCCCCCCATGTTGAGGGCATGCAGCCTGGTACGGCTCAGGAGGGGGGGGGGGCGCTCGCTCGTCCCCACTCCTTTCCTGGCCCGCCGGGTAGCGTGCTTTGGATACGGGTCTGGTATGGAGTGTAGGGGGGCGTAGGGGGGGGGTCTCCTTACAACCCATACCAGACCTAAGGGCCCGGTATGCTCCTGAGGGGTGAACCCATGCCGGATTTTTATTTAAAATCCGGTGGGGAGTTCCCCCTCAGGATTCATAACAAACGCCGCACACGTGTAGAATTGGCGGGAATCCAAGTCGGATCTCTCGTCGCTTCTATGACGGCCTTGTCTCCATCGCGGCAAGCCAGCTCGGCGCTGGCTCCCGCGATGGGGCTCGTAGGTGCTCAATCTCGCCGAGAAATGGAGCGAGATTGACACAATATCGCGGTCACCTACTGTATCTTACTGTGGGGGGGGGGGGGGGGGGCCTCACTAGGGGAAACACTGATCCTCTGTTCATACATTGTATGAACAGAAGATCAGCATTTCCCCTGCTGACAGGACCGAGAGCTGTGTGTTTACACACACAGCTCCCGGTCCCCGCTCTGTAACGAGCAATCGCGGGTGCCCGGCGGCGATCGAGCCCACCGGGCACACGCACGAGAGTCGGAGGCGAGAGCGCGCGCCTCCAGCAGCGTGCACGCGCCCCTAGTGGCCGCTCGGCCCCTAGAGCCGACCTACCGCCGTATAAGGACGGTGGCTGGTCGGCTAGTAGTTAATCACTATTGTATTGTTAACCTTCTAGTTAACATAACGTTTCACGCTAGAATTTGGAATTTTATCACTTATTAGTGCCCCCTTACTATACACCCCCCACATTGCTAAAGTTGTTTTCACACCACTTTAGGGGAGCAGCTGCCTCAATATATCTTACATTACCATAACAATTGGAAGAAACTCACCGTCGCGACTTCCAGGAGGTAAAGGCGGAGGTGTCCTCCCTGACGGAAAGGGCTAAAACACCGTTCTCGGCCCTGGAGTGTCAGGCCTTGAGAGGGCGAGGGACCAGCACAGAGACGCCGCGATCGCCCTGCAGCTCCACCTGGAGGATGTGGAAGACCGGAACCGCCGCAATAACCTGCTGCTCCGGAGGGTACCCGAGACGGTGGATGCGGAAGCCCTGGATGGGAAACTCCAGGAGCTATTCCGCGAGGTCCTGGAGGAACCACTGGCGGTGATCGAGATTGATAGAGCGCACCGAGCTCTGGGCCCCAGGGCGGCGGATCAGGACAGGCCCCGCAACGTAATCTGCAGACTGCTGAGGTATGCCCAGAAAGAGCGCATCGTACAGGGTGCATGGGAGTGCGGTGATGGTGGATGGCGCCGAGTCACGATTCTGCCGGACCTCTCCAGGGCGACGCTCCGCCGCAGAGCTATGCTAAGACCCGCTTTGGAGCTTGCGCGGCAACATGACTTCACATACAGATGGGGCTACCCTCTCTCGGTGACCTTCAGAAAGGACGGGGCGGCCTACACCCTACAGACCCCAACAGACTGTTCCAGTTCTTGGGAGCGGAGCCGGTGACAATACCAGATTGGCTACAGATCCTGCCGCGCACAATCGGGAGATCAGGACCTTCCAACTACAGGGCCACTGCACAACCGCGTCAACGACGCCAGAGCAGAAGATGGCAACGAGCGCCATCGGAAGAAGCACCTCATGGATAGTGTGAGTAGACCTTGAGCTGTAGTCCGCCGTTCATTTCCCTTTTCCCTGAACCCGTTGTGTGGGCCGCTCTGCCCCGGCCAGTACCCGTTTTTTTTCTTTGATTTTATCCCCCCCCCCCACCACGTTGGCCCAGGCTTGTCCCCATACAGAGCCCACGCCAGTTGTTTGATATTGTGAGGGGGGTGGGGGATGGCAACCAGCCCATGTTGTCCACCTGTGACTATCCAGGCTGCATAAGACCCTTAGCCCGTTTAAAATTGGAACTCCCCTGTCGGGGTGAAGAAATCCAACGCCCACGTGTCAACCCCCGCCATGCCGGAGCTTCTCAGAACCTCCCTTGGTCACACTGCGACCCGCAGTCGTAGCGCGGGTCACGTTGAAGCGCCCCCGGCCCCCGCTCCTGTCTCGTCGCCGATTTAGGCTGCTTCCCGGGATGAAGAGGGGGTGACGACGGGCCCCCTCCTGACGGGTCAACAGGCTTGATGTACTGACGTTTTGGACACCGGTAGCCTGGACATGGAACATGCGGGGGGTGGTTGGGAGGCATGTATGGGGAGGTGGGACGGAACCATTGCCCTGGTATACACTCTGGTACATGGTGTGGGAATGTTGAGCAGTTGCTCAGAGTCCCGGGGGGGGGGGGGGGGGGGGGGGAGATCTTTCATTCGGTCACAGCAGCCCGGTTGGCTCCCTGTGTATTGGTAATGGTGGCTTGGTGGGCGGTTCATCGGGGAGTGGCGTAGCTCACCGTTGCTCTGGTTATACTTGTTAGAAATAAAACACTAAATGCATAGAGTTTAGCAGGGGATTCTCCTCCACTCAGGGATTATCTGCACTTTATGATGGGGAAAGCACTGGAGTTACCTACTAGTTTGAATTGTTATGTTCTATGCTATTCTGGTCTACTTGGTTCCTTTATGTTCTGTTTTTTGAATGCTATATTTCATTTTGGGTGATTGTTGAATTAGATTGCAATGCCAACTTGGGCCCCACCAACATTAATGGCCGGGGGTGGGGGGGGGGGGGGACCCGGGAGCTCGCTTTGCTGGTCCTGTCTACCCACCTAGGCCTGCGCTCGATTACCAGTTCATAACTGGAGAGCGCTTTTAGTTGTTTGGGCTAAACTAGAGATTCTTCTTCTGCCACACTCTGTTGGTGGCCTCCTAACCTGAGTCCTTTCCTATCCTCCACTTTCATTTCCCGGTTATTCCTCTCCTGCTCAGTCCCCCACATCTGAGAGGACTGACCCCACCCCTAAACTTCCCTGCCTTTTTAGACCCAGGGGGCACACCCTACCCTAGTTCGCGGGCATGGACAAGTTAACTGTGGTATCGCTGAACGCCAAGGGGTTGAACATCCCCAAAAAGAGAATGCTCCTGAATGATATGCGCCGCTTAGGCGCAGACGTAGTGCTGCTCCAGGAGACGCACTTTAGGGACGACAATATACCCATGCTGAAAAATAGACACTATCCCACGGTATACCATTCCAATTATACGGCGGCAAAATCCAGGGGGGTTTCCATACTCCTTTCGGCTAGGGTCCCCTGGACTCACGGAGATGCTAGATTGGACGCGGAAGGGTCGTTTATTTTTGAAGGGCAGTATCGGACAGACTCCGGTCACCATTGCAAACCTATACGCCCCAAACGAGCGCCAAGATGCATTCCTGTCCAGACAATTAGATCAGCTATCGCACTACGTGGAGGGCCAACTAATATTAGGAGGGGATCTCAACATCCCTTTAATCCCGACTGAAGACACCTCAACGGGACTTTCCTCTACTTCCAGAGACTCTCGCAAACGCATACATGCGTCGCTGCACTGGACGCCTGGCGTCTTCCATCCTGGAGAGAGGACACCTACTCCAAACCCCATGTGTCCTACTCACGGATTGACTACTTCCTGATACCTCGACACCTCTCAGCGGAAAAGGACGTCTCGATTGGATCGATCACTTGGTCCGACCACACTCCGATTACGCTGGTATATGCCTTGACAGAGGCCCACGCAGCCCAGAAGCAGCCCTGGCGACTCAATGAGCCTGCTGCAGGACGTGGATACCATGGCGGAGGTGGTCGGGGAAGTGAGACATTACTTTGACTCCAACATTACCCAGGATAGAGACGCAGGGGTGGTATGGGAAGCTCACAAGGCGGTCGTGAGAGGGATTCTCATTAAACATGGGACCCGACTAAAGAAACTGAGGACAGAACAACTCAACGTGCTGCTCGCCAAGTTGCAGTCGCTAGAGACCCTACACAAAAACAGTCCTCGACACCTCAAATGGGCTCCGACCTGAATACCACTCGCAAACAGATTACGGATTTGTTACACTACAAGGCAGCGATGCAAATTTGCAGGCGACATGTATACGAGTCGGGCAACCAGTGTGGGAGGATGCTGGTGCAAGCAATTCGTACACAGAACGCGGCATGGTACATACCGCACATAGTCACGCGCGAAGGGCATAAAGTCTCCGTTCCCCAACAGATCTCCCAGGAATTTAAAAACTTCTATACTAATCTGTACAATCTTCCCTCCCCACATCCTCTAACCTTGACTCGGACCAGACTGAATATTTAAATACCTCTTGCATGCCGACCCCGACAGAAATGAGAGGCGTTAGAAGAGCCAATCACCTTATCAGAGATCCAGGCGGCACTAAAATCCTCTAAACCTGGCAAAGCCCCTGGCCCAGACGGCCTTACAGCCACGTACTATAAAACCCTGCTCCCATCTCTGGGGAACCACCTGGTGAGCCTGTTCAACACTTTGGGTACAGAGGGCACGTTTCACATATCCACCCTACAGGCGCAGATAGTGGTGATTCATAAAGATAAGGATCCTAGCCACTGTGGCAGCTACCGCCCTATTTCACTGCTAAACACTGACATCAAATTGTTTACGAAAGTGATTGCCACAAGATTTCAAAGATATCTCCCTGGTCTCGTATACCTGGACCAAGTGGGCTTTATCCCGACCAGGGAGGCCAGGGATAATACGACCAAAGTGTTGAACCTGCTTCATGTGGCTAATAAGACAAAGACCCCCTGTGTTTTCGTAGGGACGGACGCTGAAAAAGCGTTCGACCGGGTGAGCCAACAATTCATGTTTGCCACCTTCAGTCATATAGGGGTGGGACAGAAAATGCGGCAAAGGATAACAGCGGCCTACACGAATCCAACGGCCAGAGAAAGGGCGAATAGCACGCTATCAGACCCATTCCCGATTACCAATGGGACTAGGCAGGGCTGCCCCGCTGTCACCCCTCCTATTTGCATTGTCACTAGAACCCTTCTTGCGACATGTACGGCAGAATCCAAACATTACAGGTATAATGGTTGGAAACCGTCAATATAAAGTCTTGGCTGTTTTCCCTGACGAATCCGTCGTCATCCCTCCCAAATTTGATGCGGGAATTTGACTCCTACGGCAGACTATCCAACTTAAAAATCAACCTGACGAAATCCGAGGCGATGGGGGTGGGAATATCCCAACTGCAACTGACCCAACTTAAACAAGGCTTTAACCTGAAATGGACAGACACGGCACTAACGTACTTAGGAACACGCATTCCACCGCGACTGTCTAATATCTTCAAACTCAATTTCCTTCCACTAAAGACGGTCCAGCAGTTGCTGAGTCGCTGGACCACCGGACTTTATTCCTGGTTCGGTAGGTGCAACATTTTGAAGATGACCATCCTACCCAAATTCATATACCTGTTGCAAGCCCTCCCCATACATATTCCGATGGAATACTTTAAACAAACACAAACCACGTTCGGTTTGTCTCTGTGGGCGGGGAGGCGTTCTCGGGTAAACAAAGCAGTTCTCTCCTTACCCAAACTATGCGGTGGCCTAGCCATGCCGAACGTGAGAACGTACTACCATGCAGCGCAATTAAATCGGCTCAGACTGGTGCCGACACGGATCGACCAAACTCTGGCCACAGCTGGAGCAGGCGCAATGCAATGTTATTCTGCGACGCGCCCCGTGGTGCCATATCCTACAACAAAAGGATGTACACCACCACCCGTTGATAGGAAACACCATTGAGGTTTGCGCTGGATTGGCGTCGGAGGCCTCACCGCTACGCCCGATTCTGGGCAGTCCACGCTTTGCACCAGGTCTTAGAGACGCCAAATTTGTCACCCTACGCGAGTCGGGGTCTTTTCAGGCCTCACATTTCAGCGAGTCGGGTAGGAGGAAGACGTCAGCCCAGCTGATGGACCAGTATCAACTGGACTTTATGAGAACCAGTCAACTGGGCCACTTCCTCAGAACCATCACCCCCCCATCCGCCGGTCACACCCTCACACCTCTAAATGAGATGTGTTTGGAGTCAGGCGCGTTGCCCCACGCCTTATCGCTACTACATACACTGCTGGTGACGCCACCGGAGGGGTATCAGATACCGAGCCTTGGTAAGTGGGAGCGAGACTTGGGTTTTCAGCTTACACCCACTAAGAGACGGCATATCCTCACATTCACACACAAGTCATCGATTTGTACCAGGGTCCAGGAGACCAACTACAAACTGCCGACGAGATGGTATAGGACCCCGGTCCTACTGAATAAATTGTTCCCGGCAACATCAGACCTCTGCTGGAGGTGCCGATCAGATAAAGGCACCCTGCTGCATGGTTTTTGGTCCTGCCCACACCTCAGATCATTTTGGGAGGAAGTCAGGTGAATTACGCAAAAATTTACAGAACGCAAAGTCCCAGATGACCCAGCGTACGTACTTCATGCAAATAACACCCGGCACGCGTATACAAAAAATCAATTGTACGCTACTTGTTGGATGCAGCCAAGGCCTGCTTCCTGCTGTGCTGGAAATCCCCACATCCACCGACGGTAGCCATGTGGTTACGGAAGGTGGATGAGATTGGCTGGATGGAGGATCTGGTTCTGTCAAAACAGGATAGAAGTGAGCTTTACTCCCAGACTTGGCAAATGTAGACAGACAATGTTCAAATACTCGGAGGAAGGCCAGACCCTCAGAGGTGAATTACTGCTCCCCCCTAGCCAGAGTCCGTCCCCCCCCCTTGGATGAACTGTCCTGAGGGCTGGGTCCATCCGGTGGAGCGAGCCGCTGGACGGCGGTGGTTGTCCATGCCCGCAAACTTTGCCCTACTCCCCTCCTTTTCCCTCCTCTTTTCTTCCACCATTCTTTTCTGTCTTCTCTTCTCTGGACTGCTTATTGAGCAGCATCCGCAATCTTACTCCTATTTTCTCCACTCAATTGTACTTAGAAAAAGGGAAATGTGGGAGGCTGGCTCACGGTTCCATAGTACCCGGATGCAGAGGATGCCACACGAACACTTTTTGGGCTTAAATATTGGTTGTCAAGATGGGGGCGGAGGTGCGGGACGGATGGCGATTCGCCCTCTGATACCCACACTGATTTATAAGATGTAACTAAACACGCTGTTCAACGGCTTCGGCCGAACAGTACACGTAACTGCCATTTCTGTGTGTGTATCTGCCTATGACAACTGTTGTAATGTTTTTCACTGTGGTTCATGTGGACCAGTCTCCTGTTTTGAATAAACCATAAAAAATAAAAAAACGAGCTATGGGCAGAAGTGAAGTTCTGACACAGCTTCCGCCCTGCAATGGTATGGAGACGGGTGATAACCATCTTCCCCTCACTCGTCTTCATACCCAGCCAGCAAGTGGATCGCCCCTGCCACTGCCGACGGCTCCAGTAAGCGCAGAGGGCACCGAAGAGTGGCAGGAGGAGGGGGGGGGTTATGGTAGAGATTTTTCAAATCCATATTTATTACAAGAAGACGTTTTTATTTTACAAGGCTTTATTAATGTGACTTGGATTTGTCTTTCGGTGACTCTGATCTGAGGAGCATGTTTGTAATGAACAGCTTGCCCAGCTGTGGAATTTCACCTAACAAAGGGTTCTTATTTGACCATTTGTTGGAATATGGATGTTACCTCAATGGGGGGGGGGGGGGGGGATGTGACTAGGGACAGGAAGAACAGTGTCCTGGCTTATGTGAGGGACTAGGCAAACCCAGCCATCCTTTGAAGTCGTAAGGGGGGTTGAGGAGGGGTGGGGCTTTTACAAAGGTGTATATATCCGGATGCAGCTGGTTAGCTCAGACTTCTTTTCCCTGGAGCCGATGACCTGACCTGAGCTAGACATGGTGACGTAATGTATCCCCTCTCCCTCTCTTCCTCCTCTCTCCCTCTCTCTCATGTATATTGTAACAATATTCAGCAGTTTCCTCTGTTTTAACAAGTGATATCATTTATGTTATGGTTGTAAATATTGGATTATTAATACAAGTTTCTTCTCTGCATCAATAAATGTAATCCTTTTCTCATTTTTTGCACCGCTATTCTTTGTTTTAATTTTTATATAGACAAAAAGGTTTTAATAGCTTATTTTAATTATTTAAGTGCGGTATAAATATTTCCGTGACAGCGCCCCTCTCCCACCATTGATAAAAGTGATCATGCGGCGAATCTCCTGCAGAGACCTCTTTCATCGTAAACTGAACAGCTCACTGAAGAGGAGGATACCTGGGTGCTGCCATAACAAAGACATCCCTCTTCAACGTGCAGACGTATATCGGCGTGTGCTGGTCCAGAAGTGGCTGAGAACCGAGTAATCAAACTGATTGCTTAGGGAGCACTGCTAACTGAGTGGAGAGTTGGTGGCTGTCAGTCTCTGGCTCTCTGCTATACCGCCCCCAACGCTCACTGAAACATTGTGCTGTGGAGACGAGAGCAGCCAGCTCAGCGGGCTGTCAGCTGACCTCAGAGCCGGTTCAGGCTGGGGGAAGATCGCAACCATATGGTCAGGAATTGCTCACATGCCTGAAACGGCTTTATGACGAAGTGTCACAAGAGTGTAAAACAGGAGACATAGCCAAACAAGCAATAAATATATCATGACCTGTCTGCTTCAGTTTGATATTACTTGCGACAATTGATAAATATCCCATCCAGGGGCCTTTGCCACACCATTTCCTAGTCAAGGGTCTCTTCTGCACCCCCCTCCCCCCCCAGGCTAGGACTTCCTCTGCACTCCCCTCCTAGTCCAAGGCCCCCTCTACAGTCCCCCAAGTTCAGAGCCTCCATTGCACCCTGCCACACCAAACACCAGAGCCTCCTCTACACCCCCAGTCCAGGGCCTCTGGTGTACTCCCCTCCTAATCCAGTGCCTCTTCTGGATCACCCAGTACAGGGCCTCCACTGCACCCCCCCCCTTCTAGTCCAGGGCCTCCTCTGCATCCCCTAGTTCATAGCCTCCTATGCACTCCCCTGCTAGTCCAGCGCCTCTTGTGCACCTCCCGAGTCCAGAGCCGCTTGGCACCCCCCAGCCCATTGCCTCCTCCACACCCCCTAGTTTGGGCCCCGGGCAGGACAACTAGGAGATTGAGGGATCGCTTCTCTGACAATACTAGCCTGGCTTAACATTTAAATTCGTTAATTCACCAAGATGCACAATCCTTTAGGGTACATATAGTAAAGAGGGTAGATTGTCCTGGCTGCGGTGATCGGTCTCCCTCTAGATATTTAATCTATACACCCATATTCCTAGGGGTTTGAACTTGGGATCAAGCTAACCATTATGAATAGCTTGCTTTACTTCCCTTGGGGTTTACTAGCACTACCTATCCCTGTTCCTGGACTCACTACACAGAGCTCTGTTATTATTATACAGGATTTATATAGCGCAAACAGTTTGCATAGCGCTTTACAACATTAGAGAAGACCGTACACAGTCACAATACAATTCAATAAAGGATGGATCAGAGGGCCCTGCTCATTAGAGCTTACAGTCTAGAAGACTTAGAAGTTCTTCCATTTAGTTAACCCTGACCTTCCATATTACTATTATTCACAAGTATAGCGTTGTTGGACATTCGTTTTACCAATTTGTAAATTTAGGAAATTTTTCACTTTAACCAGCATTATAATAAATTTGAGATTTTTTGACTTTTTTTTTCTCAGGGAACTGGCTATTATGGCCTTTTATGAGATCCGTGTGTGGGGTTTCCCACACATGCAACCAGCTAAATACACACCTGACATTTATTTTCCATTGACAGTTGATGATGTGTTTAACGTCGCCCTGCTTGGAGACTCCATCCCCATGATTTAAAGCTGAGGGGCGGAGTGAAATGCGTTGAAGGCGTGGCCTGGCAGGAGTCCAGGCTGAGCCCGTCATTCAAATATCAGTGGATCTGCATTGATTTGCAGCTTCATCGCATTTATCCTTTGCTTAAGTTGTTTGCAGCTGAGACAAGCTCCCTCCCTGGCCTGCATTCACAGCAGTGAACACAGGACTGCATTCCCTTTTTTCATTATAATGCAAAAACAGTCTGAGCTTGGGACTAAACGGGGGCATGGGTGGATGTTGACTAATGGGATCCAAGCTTACACAATCCGCCAATTTTCCAGCATCCTTTTGCTCCATCTGAGGGTCTTGTCAGCACAGAGTGGTGGCGGACATCTCTCTGCAGCAGTTGTGCCAACAGCCATGCCATCTCACCACCACTCTTATCTCAAACAGGCTCCGGCCGCATGTTCCAAAACCTTATTGGCTTATTTTCTGTTTGCTACCTACTTCCTGTAAGTAGCATGTAGCGGAGGGCAGAATTATTTATTTCTTTTTTTTTTCTTGGAATCAACAGTGTGCAATGCAGCCAGCTTGTCTGCTTAATTGGCCAAAAAGAGTTCCTGTGACCTGCAAGGGGTGGGTGGTGAAGTTGTTCTCGTTGGGAGGCGCACACAGCATGGTGTCCTGTGTCTGGACAGGGCCAGACATGCGTTGGCTGAATTCAAAGCACAATTTAATTTCCCTATGTTGGCCAAAAAAAAAAAAAGTGAGTATATTCTGAGCTTTCCCCAGCGATGGACGCAGTGGTAATTTTGTCTGCCTGCTCCACTGCAGGGAGACTAGAAGGTGCTTAGAACTGCTGAATCTCCATTCAGTATGAATGGCATGCTACTTTCTGGATCCTGGGACGGTTCCATATGGTTTGTGCTACTTTCCAGATTTTTGTAGATCCTTTTCTGTGGGAGCCAGGTGCTCTGAAGACCAAGATCCCTTCGCTGTGCACATAGTCCTCCTCGGATTGCCCTGCCTGCTGGGTGCCCAGAGCCCTCTTTGGATTGCCCTTGCTGTTCTGTCTGGTGTGCCCAGAACCCACATCAAGTTGCCCTACTTGCTTCCACTGTGTGACCAGAGTCCTCCTCGGATTGTCCTGCCTGGATCCCCTGATGCCAAAATCCCCACATCAATTACTAGTTGCACTTACTCAGCGTGAGTTTTTGAAACCTTCCACCCCTTATCGCCCCTGCCGTTACCATTTTGAGAAACATTCAGACTAGATGTTTCTTTGTTACCCCGTGACCGGTTTCCTTTTTTGCTGTGCTATATCCCCACTGGACCGTTACCCCTTGCTGCTGCCCTGAAGGTCATCTCCCCTTTCTTCGTCATAGCTGCCTGTGAACGGTTTATGCTGTGCCCACTGCCATGCCGTAAACTGTCTATCCATGCAATGCCCGTTGCTACTCTGAGAATGTTTTATCTGTGCCATACTACCACGCTGAGGACCTGTTTTCCCCTTGCCGGACCTGCTTGTTGCCCTGTGGACCGTTCCCCTAAACTGTCGGTCTACTGCTCGAAGGATCAGCTCCCCTTGTTGTGCCTTTTCGTTACCTGGTGAATTGTTCACCCATGGTGAACCAATGTTACTCCGTGAATCTGTTGCATGACCATTGCTACCCTGTGGACTGATTAACTGTGCCCCCAAGTCTGCCAACAAACATCTGTGAGTCGGGTTGCTTGTGATTTGCCTTTGAGTGCTCTATGCGCTCCTAGTACATCACTTATTATACCCAAACTTTCTGAAGTCCTTTGTGCTTAAATGAATGAGAAAAATTAAATTACACCCAATTATACAGCTTTGACTGCAGAGAAAAACAGAATTCAGAATCTTGTATATTGTCTGGCAGGTACGATAGCATGCACACACATGCACAGTTGGAATACAGAAGTAAAACATTTCCCCCCACACATTTATTCTTAGGTCATCTGTATAACAATCAAAACATTAATTTGTTTTAACGCAACTACAAAAAAAAAAAAAAAAAAAAAAACATGCTTACCAATGTAAACTGTCCAAGAATTTTGTTGTCGCACGCCATTTCTCGCTCTCCTTGGCATACTTTAATTTCCACTTGCGTCTGCCCATCAGCAGCAGTAGAGAACACCTTTAAAAAAAAAAAAAAGGGAAACTAAAAAGTTAATTGACAGAACAAGAGGAATCAACACCCAGGTATAACCCCTTACAACTCATCAGGTAAGCCTTGGGTTTTGTAGCAAGCATTTGAGGACCACAAGCAAGAGGAGAGTGATCTGTGCCCTAGGATGTTCTCCAAGAAAACAGTTTAACAGGTAAACTAGAAAAAAAAAAGTACTTACCTGGAATTTCCATATCTTGCGAGTACAGTACAGAACACAGGCAAAGAATTCATAGACACTGGGTTATAGTCTCATACGTTTAAGTGATCAGACACTAGCCAGCTTTTGAGGGACAAAGACCCAACTTCAGAGTCCCGCTAAGTTGCATCCACACAAAAATGTACTTTGTAGAAATTTGAAAATGTATGAACAGAGAAAGAGGTGGCGATCTTGCAATTCTCCACTTCAACCAGAGGAAGCCTGGTGTTCATTGATAAAATAAAAGGCTTCCTCTGAATGGCCGAGAAACATTCAGCTGGATTTAATTGTGTTCCAACAGCAGATGGGAAGTAACCAGCAATTCTGCTGAAACACAGCGCTGCATAGTGCCTCATCAATACTGCAACAGTATAATACCATCTTGACCGCAGCAGTATAAACATACTTAAACAGTTTGTGCCAGCTTGGCCTAAAGTGAAAGAAAACCTGGATTTTGGATTTAAGAACTGCTTCTTCCATTTGGTTTACTTGTTACAGCAGACATTTCATCCCTCTATACATGTATATCGCACCATTTAAATATTTCAGTCTGCAATTTTTCCAAGGGAAGAAAAACTCTCGCCGGAGTCCCGAATCAACCCCAGGTATTCAAAACGCTGAGTTGGTATCAGGACCGACTTCTGGATGTTTAACACGCAACCAAATTCTCGGAGCGTCTGGCTGGCTATAGACACCTCCACCTCTAATTCTGAGCCAGAAGCTGCTCTCAGAAGTTCGTCTAAGTAGCCCACAATGGCAATGCCTCGCTGTCTCAGCAAAGCTAGAATCTGTGCGAGCACCTTGGAGAAAACTCTCGGTGCCGACGCTAGGCCAAAGGGAAGAGCCACAAACTGATAGTGGTCTTATCCGAATGCAAAGCACAGATTCCACTGGTGTTCTGCGAAAATTGGGACATGCAAGTATGCGTCCTTTATGTCCAAGGACACCAGAAAGTCCCATGGATAGAGTTCAGCCACCACCGAAAGAATGGATTCCATGCGGAACTTCTGTACTCTCACAAAGGCATTAAGGGCTTTGAGGTCCAAGATTGGATTGGATGAACCCTGTCTTTCTTCGGGACCACAAACAGATTCAAATAAAATCCCTGAAACCTCTCGTCCTGCGGAACAGGAAAAAATGCCCCGCAACTTAGCAAGTCCTGCACTGCCCCCAATAGGGCAGACCGACAAGCCAGAAGGAGAGGGAGATTTGAGGGAAAGAATCTGTTCGGCGGACAGGAAAGAAACTCGATCTTTTACCCCGAAGTGACCACCTCGCAGACCCACTGGTGGACTGTGGGAGGAGAGTGCTCTTACCACCAGTGACATCTGTAATGTCGTCAAGCAAGGTACCAAAAAGTCTCCCACCCATGGAGGGTAAATCCGCCAAAGCTTTTTTGGATGCTTGGTCAGCGGACCAGCATTTCAGCCAAATCAGGTGGCACAACACCACCGCAGAAACAGAGGCTCTGGATATCAAGGGGGTAGCATCACAGACATACAAGGCCCGGGACCAACTGGTCGGCCAGCCTAACATACTAAGGAGGGAGCTGATTCTCCTCCACAGTCTGGTGCAAAACCTATGCCCATTCAGTAAGTCTGAAACATCAAGGTTGCAGCCAAAATAGGCCGCAATGCAGACCCTAGCATGGTAAAAACCTCCTATCAGTATGGTCCTTGAAAGCAGGGGTCTCCTCTACAGGGAGAGTGGTTACCTTATTTAACCGAGCAACCAGGGGGGTCAACCACTGGAAGAGAAGCCCATTTTTTCAAAAGGCTGTCCTCAAAAGGGTAATGGACGGCAAGGCGCTGAGGGACCACAGACTTCTGTGGCTTTTCCCATTCCTTATCAATGAACTGAAGGATATATAAAGGAAAGACTTTTACAAAGCGGTCCGACTTGTGCAACCCAAAAGAAACTGAGCCCTCAGTGGATGCCTCAGCTGCACCATCAAGCTTAAAGGGTCACTAAAGGAATTTTTTTTTTTTTAGCTAAATAGCTTCCTTTACCTAACTGCAGTCCTGGTTTCATGTCCTCATTGTTCGTTTTTGCTTTGATGTTGCTGTAATCCCTCTCTGTTCTGGACACTTCCAGGTTGTCCGTTTCCTTATCACCACAGTACTGGGAGATTTCTCACTGTGGTTACTAATTAAAGGATCACTAAAGGAATTTTTTTTTTTTTTAGCGAAATAGCTTCCTTTACCTTACTGCAGTACTGGTTTCATGTCCTCATCGCTCGTTTTTGCTTTGATGTTGCTGTAAAACTGCTCTGATCTCCACACTTCCTGGTTGTCTGGCTCCTTATAACCACAGTACTGGGAGCTTTTCACGATGGTCTAAGCTGTCATTACTGTGTGTCTAAAACTTAACAGAACCAATCAGATTCATTTTAAAAACAAAACACTGCCCTGGATTTGTTTGTTTTTGTTCTGTGGGTCTCTTTACTTCACATAAACATGAAACCAGTTTAAAAACGAAAGTGAAACTACAGGCACATTATGTGATTGAATTTAATCTATTTGTAATCATTTTTAAAAGGAATCAGTTAACTTTTATGTCTCTATACCCTGTAAACAGTCATTTCAGCAAAACATTTTTTTTCCTTTAGTGATCCTTTAAGGAGGTGTGATTACTGTGTGTCAGCACCAATTCAGTTTCGTTTTACAAAGCATCACTGCCCTCCATTGGCTCTTTGTCTCTGTACATCAGAGAACCAGGAAACCGCAAAAACAAAACGAAACTGTAGGTACATTATGATTGGTTTTTATCTATTTTTAATAATTTTTAAAGGGAATCAGTTAACTATTATGTCTCTATACCCTGTAAACAGTAATTTCAGCTAAAAATTATTTTCCTTTAGTGACCCTTTAAGGAAGTCCCTCAGAGCATTGGTAAGCACACTAACAAGTGCCCTGTCCTGCACTGAACCGGGCGAGGGGGTCTTCCTCACAAGGAAGGTCCTGGTCCACATCCTCTCACAACCCAGAACCGGGGTCCTGTGCCGCAGCCAGGACCGAGTCTGAGCCAGAGCATTCACCATGAGATGGCGGGGAGGGGGTACTTTTTACCCCCCTTACGCCCAATTGCCAATTCTACCCTGGCAACAAATGATTCCAGGACTGCCGACAAAGTGTCCATGGGAACCGCAGGTGCAGGGGAACCAGCTGCCACTCCTGGCATGTTTGGGGAAGAGGGGCCAGATACTGACTCCACAAAACCACAGACCGCTCTCAGGGACCTATTCAAGACCTGAAAAATCCCACCCTCCTTGATGCACTGACCGGGGGGGGGTTACCCAGGGGACTCACCAACCCAGTAAGACTGCTCAGCACCGCTGCCCGCCCTCTGTACACAGCGTGAAACCAACAGAAAATGGCCGCCAGACGCCTCAGAAATAAAATGGCCACCACGACAAAATGGCCACCAATGGGAAATTCAATGGAATCATCAAGCATGCTAAAAATGTAGCCGGTGCCGCCAAAATTACGGCGAAACGCCGCAATGTACATAAGGCCGAGGTAGGGACTTCCATGAGGCAGGAGCACCCCCCCCAGAAAAAAAAAACGGGCCCCGACACCCTACAGTCCCCCATTGGGAAAATGGAGGCACCCCACAGTTCCACCCACTGCAGCGAGCTCTATAGAGCAGCAGAGGGAAATGTGACAGGGCAGGGAAAGGGAGGATAGGAGAACCCCCTAACCCCAGCAATGCCCAGCTGTTCCAACCCGCCGAATCAGGAGGGACTGTACTTACCAGTAAATGCGGGGACCCGCTGGCGCATTACTGACAGGCATACAACCGCGTTGGAGTAGCTGTCGGCCCAGTACACTGTGAGAGACAAAACAGCTTAGTCATGTGTGGACCCTGGAGCAAAAAGCCCACCGGCCATCCCAGGAGTCATGGGGTATGTTGTGGCCGACCCAGCACTTAGCTAAGGTCTTCTCACGCTCGATGGCCGGACTGGGGAGACAAGGATCTATATACCCAGCCTGCCACACAGCCGGCAGTTGATAGAAGAATATTAAATAAAATATGTCTTCAGGGCGCGGGGCCAAAGGGAGCCACGTCCTTTTCCGCTAGGCAGAAAAAAAACCTGAGGCTGCAGGGAGGAGGGTTATGTCCGGAGGGACTGCCCCCTGGGCGGGGCTGTTCAACTGTTAAAGTAACATGTATTTAAATATCTAACATGTTCTGCCTAGTCCTCTCCTATGAACAGGAACATAACCCATATGTCAAGACGATAAGAGAAACTTAAATTGTAACCACTTGAGGACCGCCTAACGCCGATATACGTTGGCAGAATGGCACAAGCACGTACAGGTACGTTGCCCTTTAGGTGCCCAGCCGTAAGTCGCGCGCTCGCAACCCAGTCCGAAGCTCCGCGCCGAGGGTGAAGAACGGGGAGAGGCGAGTGTGAACCTTCCCCGTTCTTCTCTGTTCGCTGTGAAAATAACAATGGTCCCAAAAAAGTGTCCAATGTGTCCGCCATAAAGTCACAAAAAAAAAAAAAAGCTGATCGCCGCCATTACTAGTAAAAAATAAATTAACCACTTAAGACCCGGACCAAAATGCAGCTGACAATTTCGCGGTCGTGCAACGTGGCTCCCAAACAAAATTGGCGCCTTTTTTTCCCCACAAATAGAGCTTTCTTTTGGTGGTATTTGATCACCTCTGCGGTTTTTATTTTTTGTGCTATAAACAAAAATAGAGCGACAATTTTGAAAAAAATTCAATATTTTTTACTTTTTGCTATAATAAAATATCCCCCAAAAATATATATAAAAAAAATAAAAAATGTCCTCAGTTTAGACCGATACCTATTCTACCCATTTTTGGTATTTAAAAAAAAAAAAAAAACGCAATAAGCGTTTATCAGTTGGTTTGCGCAAAATTTATAGCGTTTACAAAATAGGGGATAGTTTTATTGCATTTTTATAAATTATTTTTTTACTACTAATGGCGGCGATCAGCGATTTTTTTCGTGACTGCGACATTATGGCGGACACTTGACAATTTTGACACATTTTTGGGACCATTGTCATTTCACAGCAAAAAATGCATTTAAAATGCATTGTTTATTGTGAAAATGACAATTGCAGTTTGGGAGTTAACCACAGGGGGCGCTGATGGGGTTATGTGTGACCTTAAGTGTGTTTACAACTGTAGGGGGGTGTGGCGTCATCGATTGTGTCCCCCTATAAAATGGATCACATGATCGATGACGCCGCCACAGTGAAGAACGGGGAAGCCGTGTTTACACAGGGCTCTCCCCGTTCTTTAGCTCCGGAGACCGATCGTGGGACTCCAGCGGCGATCGGGTCCGCGAGTCCTACGGTCACGGCGCGTCGGACCGTATTGCGGGCGCATGCCTGCGACCCCATTCTGCCAACGTATATGGGCGTGAAGGGGTCCTTAAGTGGTTAATAAAAGCCATAAAACTATCCCCTATTTTGTAAACGCTATAACTTTTACGCAAACCAAACGCTTATTGCGATTTTTTTTTTACTAAAAATAT
This sequence comes from Rana temporaria, assembly GCF_905171775.1. Taxonomy (NCBI): domain Eukaryota; kingdom Metazoa; phylum Chordata; class Amphibia; order Anura; family Ranidae; genus Rana; species Rana temporaria. The sequence goes on from NC_053491.1 coordinate 305,951,646, forward strand.
GTAGATGAATACGTATCGGCCTAAACTGAGGAAAAACGTTTTTTTATATTTTTGGGGATATTTATTATAGCAAAAAAAGGGAATTTTTTTTTCTTTCAAAATTGTCGCTCTATTTTTGTTTACAGTGCAAAAAAAAAAAAAACGCAGAGGTGATCAATTACCACCAAAATAAAGCTCTATTTGTGGGGGAAAAAAGGACGCCAATTTTGTTTGGGAGCCACGTCTCACGACCGCGCAATTGTCAGTTAAAGTGACGCAGTGCCGAAACGCAAAAAGGTGCCAGGTCTTTTACCTGCATAATGGTCCGGGTCTTAAGTGATTAAATAAAGAAGTTTGAAGCAAAATAAGGGTCAGTGCCCATCAATGCAGCCTGATCAATGCCCATCTGTAGCCTCACAATTGACCATCAATGCAGCTTGATCAATGCCCATCTGTAGCCTCACAATTGCCCATCAATTCAGCTTGATGAATGCCCATCTGCAGCCTCCCCATTGTCATAAATGCAGCCTGAATGCCCATCTCAGGGAGGGGGGTTGGATGAGCGCCGTCACATAACACAGCGAGAATCTCCTGTTTACTCAGCGGCCTCTTTAATACAAAGTCCCGCCTCCTGGACCGACTTCTATGATAGACAGAACTTTGGTCCAATGCCGGCCCAGGAGACAGGACTAACCATTACAGAGGCAGCTGAGTAAACAGGAGATTCTCGCTGTATGTAATCTGACAGCGCTTGTCCCACCCCCCTCCCCAGTCTCTCCAAGGCAGCCCAAATTGCAGTATCGGCGTATAACACGCACACACTATTTGCAACCAATTTGCAGGGTGAAAAAGAGTGAGGGTTATATGCCAATAAATACAGTAATTTATTTCCGTTGCATTATATTTTTACCTGGCTCTTCTTTGTTGGAATGGTTGTGTTTCGACCTATTAGCTTTGTGAAGACTCCTCCAAGTGTTTCAATTCCAAGAGAAAGAGGAGTGACATCCAACAGCAGAACATCAGTCACATCACCAGCTAATACACCACCTTGAATAGCAGCACCAATAGCCACAGCTTCATCGGGATTTACAGCTTTGCTTGGAGCACGGCCAAACAAGTCTTGCACGGTTTGTTGGACCTAAATGAAACCACATAAAAACTGTAATCTTCCATTATATCCTTTTCTTAAAAACTTAAGCTGGCCATTGATGGGTAGAAAGTCCAACAAAAATTGTTCGTTTTTCTAAATCATAAGTGAGATTGTTTTTGACCCCAGTGACAAGTCAAAGAAGCAGGATGAAAATTTTCTAACCGTGCATGTGGCTTTCATCTAATAAAGTCCTTTCATTCCAAAATCATATAGCAGCCCTCATCAATCGCAGGTAAAACCTGGCATGCTGGTTGTAATCAGGTTGATCGATCAACTGGAATAATCACTGTAGCCGCCCCCCCCCCGAGAGGAGACAATGGCTCGGCAGGAGGGATTCCTGCATCAACACTGTGTTAAAGGGGGAATTGGAGCAAATGTCTCTCCTGCAGCCATGGGTTTCAGGAAAGAAATTTGCTCATGCAAGGCTGGCCTAAGACTTTCCGTTTTAAATTCTATGGCCAGCTTAATATTCAAATAAGACAACAAAATTTATAACTTACCTTTGGCATTCTGGTCATTCCACCAACTAGAAGAACTTCACCAATGTCACTTTTGCTGACCTCTGCATCTTGCATAGCTTTCTGGCTTGGCGAAATGGTTCTTTTAATTAAGTCAGCCACAATCCCTTCGAACTGGGAACGAGTTAGCTTCATGTTTAAGTGTTTTGGTCCAGAAGCATCCATAGTCAGGTATGGCAAATTAATATCAGTCTGCAAATACACAGTGATTTTCATTTGTAATTTGATCTAGCAGATATTATACAACTTTCAGGAGTTACTTGTCAAATGAGACTGATAAATAACTGAAGAACACTCCTTAAAGCAAGGTTCGACAAAATCCGGGCGCCCGGTCGCAATTGTGACCTGGCGCCCGCCGGTAATTGAGGCCGCGGCTTTCCGGCCTACAAGGCCGCGGCCTCAATTACCGGCCGTCGCGGGCCCACCACGAACGTGTGGCGGGGGAGGTGGGGTGCACGGAGGCACAGGATCCTGCGTCTCCGTGCGCCCTCACCTCCCCCGTTGCGCGATGGCCGGTAATTGAGGCCGCAGCTTTGCAGCCTTGTGAAGGCCCAAGCTTTCCTCTGTGACCTGGCGCCATCTGGCGGTGGCCGTTGGCATTACAAGTAAAACAGCAGTTTTAATGTGTTTTCTTTACTGTTTTCACTGCCATCTCATTCCTTCTAATTAAAACCCCCAAACATATATTTTTTTTATTTTAACATCCTAGAGAATAAAATGGCAATCGTTGCAATACTTTGTCACGCCGTATTTGCGCAGCGGTCTTACAAGCGCACTTTTTTGGGGAGAAAATACACTTTTAATAAAAAAAAAAAATAGGACAGCAGTAAAGTTAGCCCAATTTTTTTTTCATATTGTGAAAGATAATGTTACGATGAGTAAATTGATACCCAACATGTCACACTTCAAAATTGCATCCTGCTCGTGGAATGGCAACAAACTTTTACCCTTTAAAATCTCCATAGGCGACGTTTAAAAATTCTACAGGTTGCATGTTTTGAGTTACAGAGGTCTAGGGCTAGAATTATTGCTCTCGCCCCAACAATCGCTGTGATACCTCACATGTGTGGTTTGAATACCATTTACATATGCGGGCGCTACTCACTTATGCATTCGCTTCTGCGCGCGAGCTTGACGGGGCGCGTTTTCTGGCTCCTAACTTTTTTAGCTGGCTCCTAGATTCCAAGCAAATTTGTCAAACCCTGCCTTAAAGGGGTTGAATAAAAGGTTTCTTTGGGGGGCGTGTGCATGTCCAAGATGGCCACTATAGCGGCTGCAGATCTCGGAGCTCTGCTGGAAAAATAGGATTTTTTGTACTCACCGTAAAATCCTTTTCTGACGTCCATGGACGGACACAGCTCCTTAAATCTTGACAAGTGGGTCATGTTCCCTTTTTACAGGAGAGGACTAGGCAGAAATATGTTAGACAATTAAATACATGTTATTTTGTTATTGTTATTTTACTGTTATAACAGTTGAACAGTCTGGAGGGGGCGGTCCCTCCAGACATAACCTTCCTCCCTGCAGTATGCAGCCTCAGTTTGTTACAAACAGTACAGTACAAACCTAAAAAAAGAGGGGAGGGTGCTGTGTCCATCCATGGACGTCAGAGAAAAAGATTTTACGGCGAGTACAAAAAATCCTATTTTCTTTTATCGTCCATGGACAGACACAGCTCCTTATATCAAGTGGGACATCCCCAAGCAGTGTCAAAAACTAGGGGTGGGAACAGTATCAGTAAAACCAATTGAACTTCACCCCAAAAACAAGCAGAGCTCCTCAACTTTAAACAACTGCCTGCAAAACCTTGTGGCCGAAAGACGCATCAGAAGATGCACTCACAACAACCTTGTAAAGTTTGGATAAAGTGTGAACAGACGACCAAGTCGCCGCCTCGCACACCTGAGAGGCAGACGCATGATGTTGGAAAACCCAGGAAGCACCCATTGCCCTGGTTGAAAATGCCGTGACCGGAAAAGGGGGAGCCCGCCCCCTAAGAGCATAGGCCTGTATGACGGTCTGCCTAAACCACCGAGAAATGGTGGTTGACGAGATCGCCAGGCCACTTTGTGGACCAGCTGACACAAAAGGAGTGCCAGATCTCCAAAACGGAGCCGTAGCAGGCAGGTATACCCATATAGCGCGTACCGCGCCTAAAGTATGAAACGCATCCTCTGTAGGATGCGCCAGTCGAGGACATAAGAATGGGAGAACAAAAAGTCCTCATACAGGCGAAAGGCCGAAACCACCTTCGGAAAAAGGGAAGGTCGCGGGCGTACCAACACCACCTAATCCTTATGGAGGATTAAGCATGGCGATTTGCAAGACAAGACCGCCAACTCTGAAACCCTTCTGACAGAAAATCTGCCACCTTCTGAGATAAACGTCTGAGAAATTCCTCTCGACACTAACAAAGGGAAGGTTCCTGAAGAACCGAAGGCACCAAAATCAAAAACACATGGGGGGTGGGGGAGAGGTGGGCCAAGAGGGGGGGGTAAGTATAAGACAAACCCCCTGCACAAAAGGGTACCCACCAGGGAGAGGGTCGCAAAAGGCCACCGAAAGACACAGCCAAGGCCGAAATCTGCCCCCAAACGGTGCTTAAGGCAATTTTTAGGTCCCCTCCAAGCTGTAAAAAAACAGCAGGAGCCTGGGCACCGAGTATGTCCTTGGACGACACCCCATCACTTCGCACCAAGAGATGTAGGCCTTCCAGGTACGATGGTAGAGCTTCCTAGAAGAAGCGTGGTAAGATGACTGAGTCGGACAGACCCCGGTCTCCTAAAACCTGGTTTACAATAGCCGTGTCGTGTAGGCCAGCGACTGCACAGCAGAAGGAAGCATGGGACCCCGAGACAGAAGGTTCTCCCATCCTGGCAACCGCCAGGGTACCCCCACCACTAGGCGCCCGAAATCGGCGTAGCAAGGACGCCGAGGCCAATCTGGAGCGATTAGAATCAATGGGATCCCTTCAGCCTCCACTCTGTGGAGCAGCCAAGGAAGCAACCACAATGGAGGAAAAAAGGTATAAAGTAGCCGATACTGACCCCACAGGGCCACCAACGCGATGGACACGTCTGTACAGGATCACTAGACATGGCCACGAACTTCAACACCTTGCTGCTGAGATGAGCGGCCAGGAGATCCATGCCCTGTGAGTCTCACCTCCTGGAAGGGAGCTGAAACACCTCCAAGTACAAAGACCAGTCACTCTGGTCCAGCATCTGGCTACTCCGGTAGTCCGCCTGCCAGTATACCCGATGGTAGACTGAATCCACGGCCGTGGCGTCGTCCGGCTGAATCCAGATCGGACGACCTTGCAACCTCCTCGACCACGAGGAGAGGCATAACCTGATCTCCCAAAGAACTAGGACAATGATCAGTAGACAGGAGTTACAGCATCTGGTATTCCCAGGCGGTCTCCCATCCAAGTCCTAACCAGGCCTGACCTGGGTTAGCTACCGAGATCAGACGAGAGCGGGCACATTCAGGGTGGTGTGGCTGTAGGTCCCCTAGAGTCCAGCGACTCAGATGACTGGACCCCCCCTCAACCCGTGAGGCTGGCGTCCGTAATCACAGTCTACTGGAAGGGAAGAAATTACCTCCCGGACCGAAGAGTCTGGGATCTCAGCCACCAATTCAGAAAGACTGACCAGGTGGCGCAACCGAGTCTGATGATCCAGAGACAAAGATTTGTACCACTCGGACAGTATTTCCCTCAGGAAGGCACGAGTGTGCAGTTGGGCATACGGCACAGCCTCGAAGGAGGATACCAACAGGCCCAGGACTCACATAATAATAGGAAAGATGACCGATTGCGTGATGCCAACGCCTTCACTGCAGACTGAAGAGTCTGCAATTTCCCCAGGGGAAGAAAAACATTCGCCAGCGAGGAGTCCAGGTCAATCCTAGGTACTCCAAACGCTGGTCCAAATGGACCGACTCCAAACTGGAGTCACCCACCCGAATTCTCGGAGGGTCTGAATGGCTACAGACACATCCACCAATTCTAAGCCAGTAACTGCTCTCAGAAAAAGGTCGACTAAGTAGCCACAATGGCAAAGCCTTGCAGGCCAAGCTAAGCTGGGATAAGTGCGAGCTCCCTGATGAAAACTCTTGGTACTAACGCCAGATCAAAAGGAAGGGCCACAAACTGACAGTGGTCCTCCACCATCGCAAAGCACAGAAAACTTTGACTTGCACAAAATGGGACATGCATGTATGCGTCCTTAATATCCAAGGAACACCAGAAAGTCCCCCGGATGGAGCGCAGCTACCACCTGGATTCCATGTGCAACTACCCAACGTTCACAAGGGCATGAGGCCCAAGATCGGACGGACCCCGTCCATCATTCCCAAGAACATTCGAATAGAAACCCTCAAACCTCTCGTTCTGCAGGACAGGTAAATTTACCCCGCAACCTGGCAAGTCGAACACTGCCCCAGGGCAGACAGACGAGCCGGAAGGAGAGGTAGACACGAGGGAAAAAACCTGTTCGGTGGATAGAAAGGAACCCTATCTAGTACTCCGAATAGACCCCCTCGCAGACCCACTGGTCGGTGAGCAGGGACGAGTACCAAGCTGTGAACCTGCAAAGTCGACATTCCACCCCAGAGACGGGTGGAGGAAGGCTACATACATTGGCGGGTTTGGGTGCTGGCGTGATCGGCCTACGCACCCAGGGGTGTTTTAGTCCCCCAGCTGAGCCTTAGTTTGCCTGGGAGGGTTGGCCCGCGTACCCTGACGAAAATACAGCTTCGGCGTGGGAAAGGAAGGACCGGGCCGACAGCAGGGCACCTTCCCCCTGGAGGACTGAGGGAGGAGAGAGCTCTTGCCTCCAGTGACATCCCTGATAAGGTCGTCCAGCGAGGACCCAAAGGGCCTCCCACCCTGAAGGGTAAATCCGCCAAGGCATATGTTAGAGGCCTGGTCAGCAGATCAGCATTCCAACCAGAGAAAGCAGCATAAACCATCTCTGAAACAGCAAGCCAAATTCAACTGTCTAACTGTGTACGTTAAAAGCAGATTGCACGCATTTGCAAGTAGATGATTAAGCTGCAGAGCCATCGCCAAGGCTCTCTGCGTTCTGCAGTCCTAACTAAACTTTTAAAATCTCCTCAATAGAGGCATATAATTACTGATGGGTAGATTGAGGGCAGGTGACTAGGGGTGTGTCCCCGCCTCCACCTACGCTTGGTATGGTAGTAAGGAGCACTGGAAAAAAACGCATAAAAAGGACACACCCCTAGTGACCTGCCCTCCATCTACCCATTAGTATTCATATGCCTCTATTGAGGAGACTTTAAACTGTAGAACGCAGAGAGCCTTGGCGATGGCTCTGCAGCTTAATCATGTACTTGCAAATGCGTGCAACCAAATCCTCTGCTTTTAACGTACACAGTTAGACAGTTGAATTTGGCTTGCTGTTTGGGTGGTAAGTTTACAACTTTATACTTACTGTTTGCTTAAAAACGCATCTCATCTAAAGTCCCAAAATCTCCCCTCTTTTTTGCATCTCTGAAACAGAAGCCATAGATATCAAGGGTGTGGCATCCAGTGAAGCATCCCAGACTTACAAGACCTTGGATCTAGCACTAGAGGCCAGGACTTCTTAAAGATGGCTGCCGAGCGTTCAGAACACAGCCACAGGAAAATGGCCGACCGCAATATAAGCCACGCCATATCACGGCTACGACAAAATGGGCAATGGGAGTTTTCAATGTAATTGAAAACCACCCAAAAAATGGCGGCAAAACGCTGCATTTAAACAGGAAAATCTTATCTATGGCTTTAAAGTGAAAAACCCCTCACAGGAGAAGTACCCCCAGTACAAAAAAAAAACGCAGGCCAGACGCACCACAGTCCCCTCAGTAAGGCCCCCCCCCCCCGACAGCAGCATTGTTCGCAAAGCAGCAGAGGGAAAAGGAGCAGGGAAGGGAGGATAAGAGGACCCCATATCCCCAGCCGTAGCAACCCACCTAAGCGGGAGGGACTGTATTTACCCCTCCAAGCGAGGACTCGCTGACGCATTTCTGACAGACCTACAATTGCAATGGAGGTAGCTGTCGGCCCGGTCCACTGTGAGCGAGACAACACCACAGCCCAGTCATATGTGGACCTCGGAGCGGGAAGCTCACCGGCCACCCCAGGAGTCATGTGGTATGTCGTGGCAGACTCAGCCTCTTTGCAAAGGTGTGCTCACGTTCGCTGGCCGGATTGAGTAGACTACAAGGATCTATATATATATCCAGCCTGTCTCTCAGCCGACAGTTGATAGAAGATTCTTCAAGAAAACACTGAAAGAAAAAAAGATTTTTAATACAGCTTACCTGTAAAATCTTTTTCTTGGAGTACATCACGGGGACACAGAGCGGCATATTCATTACTATATGGGTTATATGGAGTACCTTCAGGTGATGGACACTGGCAATCTCAAACAGGAAGTCCCCTCCCTATATAACCCCCTCCCATAGGAGGAGTACCTCAGTTTTGTAGCAAGCAGTATGCCTCCCAAAATGGTCCCCATAAGAGGGGTGGGAGCTCTGTGTCCCGTGATGTACTCCAAGAAAAAGATTTTACAGGTAAGCTGTATTAAAAATCTCTTTTTCTTTATCGTACATCACGGGACACAGAGCGGCATATTCATTACTATATGGGATGTCCCAAAGCAATGCTTACAATGAGGGGAGGGAGAACATCTTCCCAAGACAAAAGGATTTAATTTAGAGATATACTCAAATCATAATAAATCCAACTTAAATTTAAAAATTATTTTTCTCAACTAACTCAAAAGGGAGCCCCCGGAATCCGAGGGTCTCAAACTGCAGCCTGCAGCACTGCCTGCATAAAGGCTGTTTCAGTATTCCTTCTTACGTCCAACTGGTAGAATCTTGTAAAGGTGTGGACAGAAGACCAGGTTGCCGCCTTGCAAACTTGAGCCATAGAGATCTGGTGGTGTGCTGCCCAGGAGGCGCCCATGGCCCTAGCAGAATGAGCCTTTAATGATAACGGAGGAGGCAACCCTTTCAAGCCGTAGGCCTGAGTGATTAACTGTTTAATCCACCTCGAGATGGTGGACTTTGCAGCTGCCTGCCCCTTCTTGGGCCCATCCGGTAAAATGAACAACACATCTGTTTTCCGAATGTTCTCTGTAGCTTTAAGATAGGCCTTCATGGCCCTAACAATATCCAAGGTATGCAGCAACCCTTCCTTTCTGGAAGTAGGTTTAGGAAAGAAGGATGGTAATACCAAATCCTGGTTTAGATGAAAACTGGATAGAACGACCTTGTCCTTATGAAAAATAAGATATGGTTCCTTACAGGATAAGGCTGCCAGTTCCGATACTCTTCTGGCGGAAACCATGGCAACCAAAAATACTAACTTCCTTGTCAGTAAAACCAAAGGAATTTCAGCCAACGGCTCAAAAGGTTGTTTCTGTAAACTTGACAGAACAAGATTTAAATCCCACGGACAAAGTGGGGATTTAACTGGAGGATTAATACGCAAGACCCCTTGAATGAAGGTCTTAACTAGCGAGTGGGTGGCCAGCGGCCGCTGAAACCACACTGACAAAGCTGAAATCTGTCCCTTGATTGTGCTTAATGCCAGTCCTTTATCCACTCCTAGCTGGAGAAAACGTAATACTCTATCGATGGTAAATTTGCAAGAAAGCCATCGCTTGGACTCACACCAGCCTACATAGGCCTTCCAGACCCTGTAATAAATCACCCTAGAGACCGGTTTCCTGGCTCTGATTAGGGTAGAGATTACCTTCTGAGACAGACCTCTACCCCTGAGAATCAGGGATTCAGCTTCCAGGCCGTCAAATTTAGATGCCGTAAGGCAGGGTGGAGGATCGGACCTTGTGATAGCAGGTCTGGCCGTAGAGGAAGAGTCCAAGGGTCTCCCACTACCATCTTCAGGATTAGTGAATACCATGCCCTTCTGGGCCATGCTGGAGCTACCAGGATAACTGGTATGTGCTCCACCCTGATCCTGCGCAGCAGGCGGGGTAGTAACTGGAGCGGGGGAAATGCATAAAGAAGTTTGAACTGATACCAAGGGCAAACCAGCGCATCGGTCCCGCCGGCCATCGGATCCCTTGAGCGGGATATGAACCTGTCTAGCTTCTTGTTGAGTCTCGATGCCATAACATCCACGTCCGGCACTCCCCATCTTTGGCAGAGTGTCTGAAAGACCTGTGGATGTAGAGACCATTCCCCCGGCAACAGATTCTGGCGACTTAAGAAGTCCGCCTGAAGGTTGTCCACTCCTGGAATGAATATTGCGGATATGCAGGGCACATGAGCCTCTGCCCACAGGAGAATCAAGCTCACCTCTCTGAGCGGCTTGACTCTTGGTTCCCCCTTGGTGATTTATGTATGCCACGGCCGTGGCATTGTCTGATTGAATTCTCACCGGGAACCCCTGCAATTTGGACGTCCAAGCCCTGAGGGCTAGTCGAGCAGCTCTGAGCTCCAAGATGTTGATGGGCAACTGCTTCTCTGGCTTTGCCGAAGTACCCTGGCGAGTGCAACCATCCAAAATTGCTCGGTTACTATCTTCCAAGCCACTGGGCTGAAAGACTTCCCCTTCAGTAGATTCTGAGGGTCTAACCACCAACAGAGACTTTGTCGGACTCTTGATGAGAGCGGCAAAGGGATATCCAAGCCTGTGGCCTCCTGCTCCATGCTGACAGGATGGCTGCCTGCAGGATGCGAGTGTGGCTCTGGGCGTACGGTACCGCCTCGAATGTGGCCACCATCTTGCCTAGTAACCGCATACATAGGCGAACAGTTGGTTCTCTCTTGCTTAGAACCAATAGGATTAACTCCTTGATGGCTTTGACCTTTATCAGAGGTAGAAACACCCTTTGTTGTTCTGTGTCTAACCTCATGCCGAGATATTCCAACTGCCTTGTGGGCTGGAATGCTGACTTTTCTTGATTTAGGACCCAGCCGAACCTCTCGAGGTACTGGACCGTGAGGGCCACTGCTCGTTCCAGGTCAGGAGACGAGTGATCTATGACTAGGAGGTCGTCCAGGTACGCTAGGATCGTGACCCCTTGGATCCTTAGCTTGGCTAGGATTGTAGCTAGGACCTTCGTGAACACCCGGGGGGCCGTAGCCAACCCAAAAGGAAGCGCCACGAATTGGTAATGACGCGAAGCCACCATAAAGCGTAGAAATCTTTGATGTGGCTGATGAATTGGAACATGAAGGTAGGCATCCTTTATATCTATGGATGCCATGAAGTCGTCCTTCTGGAGTGTGACAGCTGCTGACCCCACGGATTCCATCCGAAATGAGCAGACTTTTAGGTATGCATTTACCATCTTTAAGTCCAAAATTGGCCTGATATCGCCATTGGGCTTTGGGATAAATAGGTTGGAGTAGAAACCCAGCCCTTGTTCTTGGACTGGTACCTCTACTATTACCTCCTGGGAGAGTAGAAGATTCAATGCCGCCATTAATACGGCTCCCTTCCCCGGATCGTTTGGTACCCTTGACTCCTGGAAATGAGGAGGAGGAAACTTTAGAAAGTCTAGTTTGTAGCCCGTAGCCACGGAAGACCGTACCCATCTGTCGGGAATGCTGGCCTCCCAAACCTCTGAAAAGAGACGCAGCCTTCCCCCCACCCTCGTGGGTGGGGGCGCCCCTTCATAAGGCCGGCTTGGGGGCTGGTTTTGCTGGTTTGCGAAACCACTGCTTCTTGCCTCCAGCGGCCTGTCCCTGCGATTTGTAGTTAAAGTTAAAGTTTGATCTTGCAGGAGGCCGTCGATACTGTTTGGTATTAGAGGGCCCCTGCCCAGGGGAGTACTGTCGTTTAAACGCAGGTCCTCGAAACTTTTTCTTGGTTGGCAAAAGAGTACTTTTGCCGCTTGAAATGGTCTGAATGTATTTATCCAGGTCTTCTCCGAAGAGTCGTTCTCCATGGAAGGGGAACCCTACCAGGAGCTTCTTGCATGGGGGCTCTGCCTCCCAGCTCTTTAACCATAAGAGTCTTCTCATATGGATAAGGGATAACGATAAACGTGACGCTTGCTGGATAGAATCCTTAATTGCGTCTACCGTAAAGCGTATGGCCCTAGGGACATCCGAAAATTCTTCTGCCTGCTGGGCAGGAATAAGTTTAAGCATCTGCTTAGTTTGATCCGATAATGCTTGTGCAACCCCAATCGCAGCCACAGCTGGCTGCACTACTGCCCCTGCAGTGGTGAAGGAGTTTTTTAGTAGCGTTTCCAAGCGTTTATCAACCGGATCCTTGAACACCTGTATGTTTTCTACAGGGCATGTTAAAGATTTGTTAACACATGAGATGGCTGCGTCCACCGCCGGGGTTGCCCATCTCTTGGAAAATTTATTTTCCATAGGATATAAGGCAGAGAATCTTTTAGGTGGTAAAAAGATTCTATCTGGCTTGGTCCAATCTTGGAACATAACTTCCTCTAGTACAGGATGGATCGGAAAAACTGCGTTGTTTTGAGGCGTTCTTAGTGAGCCCAAAGCTGAAACCGTCGATACTTGGAGATCTGGTACTGGCAAGTTAAATGCTCTATGGACCAAGTCCGTTAAGGCTTGAACCCACCAGCTCTCCCCTTGGGAGGCTGCCCCAGACTCCTCCGGGTCCTCGATCCCCGAACCTGCTTGGTCCTTGTCAAAGAGGTCGTCCAATTCCCCTGCGGAAAGGACCTCCTCCTCTGAGGGTCCACGCTCGGGCGACGGAGATCTATTCCGTTTTCTGCCCCGCATAGCCTTGGCTATCATTTTTTCCATTCTTTTTTCCATCTCTTTTAAAGAGGTGGACAGTACCTCGTCCGTGACCACCCTAGGGTTGGACTGACCCGTGCCAGCCCCAGCCCCAGATCCCGATGGTCCCACCAAGGCTCCCTCTCGGGAAAGCAGCGGCATAACTTTGTCCGAGACCTCAGACTCTCTGGGGGAATCCCCACCTCTTGTACCCTCTGAACCAGATGCAATGGTACAATACCAAGGTACGCCCGCTAACTTAACGGTGTTTTGGAATTTATAAATAAATTACCCAAAAACCCTTTGGGGGATAAAAAATGCCTTCTCTCCTTTTAATGTTTTTTTTTTTTTTTTTTTTTTAAACCAAAGAGAGAAAAAACATTCTGTCCCCCTTCGTAGTATTGCCAAAGAAAAAACTGCTGAGAAAAACAAAAAGAACAGCCTATCTCCAGGCTTCAGGACAGTCTTTCAAGGCTGTAGTATTCTTTTTTGGCCACTGTGTGTCCTCGGCGCCCCGTGCTGCCGCTCTGGTCTCTTCCTCTCTCAGTTCCAGCATACACTGAGCTGGGAACGAATGGAAGGGCCGCCCCTTCCTTAGACATACTGGCCCGCCCTTCCCCCCTCAGCTAACGGCGCGAAATTGCGCCCATATCACGGGGACGCGCGCGCCCGCCGGCGGGGGGGGGGGGTAGGGAGCCACACGAGGAGGCCAGCGTTTGCCTGTCACCCAGGCTAGGAGGAAGAAACCTATGCAGCAATCGCCTGGAGGCTTGCAGGTAAGCACAGCTCTCTTACACACACACACACACACAGCCTCTCAATGCTTTACAATACTACCAGGGAGGTCACCTTTTATGGGGAAATAACACATAGAGCCATCCTATCCTAAGACATGTGACTCACTTTGCCAGATGCAGAGCATAACTTCAGGCATGTCCCCCTGTGACCCCCCCCCCCAGAAAAACCTGCTGCGAACCAAGTTCCCCAAGTTTCCCCTCACTTACCTGCTCCATGCCGCAGGACTTTGCACAGCAAGAGGCCCAATCTTCCCCCATCTCCGTGGGGCATTGACCTTCAGGCCCTGGGTTCCTATGAAGGATCCACTGTCCTGGGCCCATATAGCACTCTGGCAACAGAAACATTAGGCCCCCAAAGGTTTCTAAGTTCTGGGCCCAGGGTCCAGCTCTCTAAAAAGAAAGCATTATGGGCTATACCCCATTGGTTTGGGGTCCGGTTACTGACCACTTTAGCGCTGAGGCCGTTGGACAGAACCGGTTAGCCCACCTTAATCCCAAGGATGTGGAGGCAAGCTAAACCATGACCAACACCTAAGACACTGGCGTAAAAACTGAGGTACTCCTCCTATGGGAGGGGGTTATATAGGGAGGGGACTTTCTGTTTGAGATTGCCAGTGTCCATCACCTGAAGGTACTCCATATAACCCATATAGTAATGAATATGCCGCTCTGTGTCCCGTGATGTACGATAAAGAAAAGGGATTTTTATATACAGCTTACCTGTAAAATCCTTTTCTTGGAGTACCTCAGTTTTGTTAATTCAGAAAGTAACCATTTTAAATATCATAATAAATCCAAATTAAATCCAAAACAAATATAATTAATTAATTCATTCATTCATTAATTATTCAAGGATGCCCCCGATCCCGAGGATCTCAAATCGCAGCCTGCAGCACTGCCTGCCCAAAGGCTGCATCAGCCTTTTCTCCTGACGTCCAACTGGTAAAATTTTGTGAACGTGTGGACTGATGACCAGGTCGCTGCCTTGCAAACCTGAGCCATAGAGATCTGGTGGTGTGCTGCCCAGGAGGCACTCATGGCTCTAGTAGAATGGGCCTTTACTGACAAAGGCGGAGGCAATCCCCTCAAGCCGTAGGCCTGACTAATTAATTGTTTAACCCATCTAGCGATGGTAGCTTTAGATGCTGCCTGACCCATCTTGGGTCCTTCCGTCAGGATGAACAAAATATCCGTCTTACGAAACTTTTCTGTAGCCTTAAGGTAGACCTTAATGGCCCTGACAATATCCAAGGTATGTAGCAAGCCCTCCTTTCTAGAAGTGGGCTTTGGAAAGAAGGATGGCAGGATCAAATCCTGGTTTAAGTGAAAACTGGACACAACCTTAGGCAGAAAAGACTGATGCGGACGGAGAACCACCCTGTCTTTATGCAGAATGAGGTATGGTTCTCTACAAGACAAGGCTGCCAGCTCTGACACTCTTCTAGCAGAGGCCATAGCAACCAAAAATACTAACTTTCTAGTGAGTAACACCAAAGGAACCTCCGCCAGAGGTTTAAAGGTTTGTAGAGCCGACAAAACAAGATTCAAATCCCACGGACAAAGCGGAGATTTGATGGGGGGATTAAATGCGCAAGACCCCCTGCAAGAAAGTCTTAACCAAAGAGTGCGTGGCCAAAGGCCTCTGAAACCACACTGATAAAGCAGAAATCTGTCCGTTGATAGTGCTTAAGGCCAAATTTTTGTCCACTCCTAGCTGGAGAAAACGCAATACCCTCCAAACCCTGTAATAAATTACTCTGGAGACTGGCTTTCTAGCCTTAATCAGAGTAGAAATACCCTGGCTAGATAGGCCCCTACCCTTGAGAATCAGGGATTCAGCCGCCAAGCCGTCAAATTTAGATGCCGTATAGCAGGGTGGAGGATCGGGCCTTGAGAGAGTAGGTCTGGCCGAAGTGGAAGGGTCCAGGGTTCCCACACTGACATTCTCACGATCAGTGAGTACCATGACCTCCGGGGCCATGCCGGGGCTATCAGAATAACTGGTTTGCTCTCTACCCTGATCCTGCGCAGCAGGCGGGGCAGCATTTGTAACGGGGGGAAGGTATACAGCAGATTGAACTGATGCCAAGGGCAAACCAACGCATCGGTTCCACAGGCCAGAGGGTCCCTTGTCCGGGATATGAACTTGCTCAGCTTCCTGTTGAACCTCAATGCCATGATGTCTACATCCGGAAATTCCCATTTCTGGCAGATCTCTTGAAAGACCTGGGGATCATTCCCCTGGAACCAGCTGCTGACGACTTAAGAAGTCCGCCTGTAAATTGTCCACCCCGGGGATAAAAATTGCCGAGATGCATGGTACATGTGCCTCTGCCCACCGAAAAATTAAGTTCACTTCCCTTTGGGCAGCTTGACTCTTCATGCCCCCTTGGTGGTTTATATATTCCACCGCCGTGGCATTGTCGGACTGCACTCTCACCGGAGACCCTTGCAGCTTGGGTGTCCAAGCCTTTAAGGCTAACCGTGCAGCTATGATTTCCAAGACATTGATTGGCAGAAGTCTTTCCGACTCTGCCCAAACCCCCTGCTGGATCTGCCCGACCAATACCCTTCCCCAGCCCATTAGGCTGGCATCTGTGGTCACCATCTTCCAGATGGGACTGAAAGATTTTCCTTTTAGCAGATTCCGAGGTATTAGCCACCAGCAGAGACTTTGCCGGACCTTTGACGAAAGGGTTAAAGGAAGATCCAGGGCTTGTGGATCTTTGCTCCATGCTGACAGAATGGCTGCCTGCAGGACTCGAGTGTGAACCTGAGCATATGGCACCGCCTCGAAGGTGGCCACCAGTTTGCCCAGTAATCGCATACACAATCGAATAGTTGGCTCTCTTTTGCTTAGAACCAACTGGATCAATTCTCTGATCCCTTAGAATTTCGCTAAAGGTAGGAACACCTTCTGCTGTTCCGTGTCTAGCAGCATGCCGAGGTATTCCAAACGTTTCGTGGGTTGCAAAGCCGATTTTTCTTGGTTTAAAACTCAACCGAATAGCTTGAGGTACTGAACCGTAAGGGCTACTGCTCGACTCAGGCCGGGAGCAGAGTGATCTATGATCAGGAGGTCATCCAAATAAGCCAGGATCGAGATTCCCTGGGTCCTTAGATTGGCCAAGATGGGAGCCAGGACCTTCGTAAAAACCCGGGGGGCCGTAGCCAGCCCGAAGGGGAGAGCCACAAATTGATAGTGGCACCCCGCGATTGCAAAGCGCAGGAACCTTTGACGCCCCTGAAAAATTGGAACATGAAGATACGCGTCCTTTATGTCTATCGAGGCCAAAAAATCGTCCTGCTACAAGGCCGCGGCTGCTGATCGTATGGATTCCATCCGAAAGGACCGAATCCTCAGGTAAGAGTTTAGAATCTTCAGATCCAGGATTGGCCTTACATCCCTGTTGGGCTTTGGAACGATAAACAGATTGGAGTAAAAGCCTAGCTTGCGCTCCTGGGCTGGCACTTCTATGATTACCCCCTGGTTTAGAAGAGGATCCAAAGCTGTCAGCAGAGATGCCTTTACCGGATCGTTTGGAACTCTTGATTCCTGAAAATGAGGAAGGGGAAACTCCAGAAATTCTATCTTGTAGTCGGCCGCCACCAAGGAAAGAACCCATGTCTGGGATCTTGGCTTCCCAAACTTTTGCAAAGAATCAAAGCCTTCCCCCCACCCGATTGAGTGCCCCCTTCATAAAGCGGACTTGGGGGGCTGGTTTAGTTGGCTTGCGAGACCATGGTCTCTTGCTACCTGCGGCCTGCGACTTATTACCAATGTTTGATCGTGCAGGAGGCCGTCGATACTGCCTGGAGGCCGAGGGCCCTGGGGCTGGAGACTGTTGCCGCTTAAACGTAGTGCCTCGAGATCTCTTTTTGACTGGTAGAAGTGTACTTTTGCCACTTGATATCGTCTGTATGTACTTATCTAGATCTTCCCCAAAGTCTTCCTCTGTGAAATGGAAAACCCGCTAAGAGCTTCTTACACAGAGTTTCTGCCGACCAATTCTTTAGCCACAGGAGCCTTTGCATATGTACTAAGAACAGTGACAAACGGGAAGCCTGTTGGATGGAGTCCTTTATGGCATCCACCGCAAAACACAGAGCCCTGGGGAGGTTGGCCAGATCCTGCGCTTGCTGAGCCGGAACCTCCCTTAACATCTGCTTTGTCCGGTCCTTTAACGCCTGACAAATGCCTATCGCAGCAACCGCTGGCTGTACGACTGCCCCCGCCATAGCAAAAGAGGCTTTCAAAAGGGTATCTAACCGCTTATCGACCGGATCCTTGAACATCTGTATGTACTCCACCGGGCAAGTTAAAGAGTTATTTACGCAGTAGACTGCTGCATCCACAGCAGGAAGCACCCACTTCTTTGAAAACTTTTCTTCCATGGGGTAGAGGACAGAAAACCTCTTCGGAGGTACAAATAGTCTGTCGGGCCGTACCCAATCTTGAAAAATCAAGTCCTCCAACAAAGTATGGACCGGAAATACTGCGTTACTCAACGGTGCTTTCAAAGAGCCCAAGGAAGACACAGCAGGAATCTGAGGCCCTGGCAAGGGCAGCTTAAAAGCCGAGCGGACCATGTCCGTCAAGGACTGGACCCAAAGATTCTCTGCTTGGGAGACCGAAAATGGTTCCCCAATAGTGGACTCCTCAATGTCTGAACCCTCTAGGTTCTGCTCCGTTTGGTCCTCCTGGGATTCTAACTCCTCGGGGGAGAGAATCTCAGCATCTGAGGACACCAACTTAGGTGACGGAGATCTAGTCCACTTCTTGCCTGCAAGAGAATTTGTAAATAACGTTGTCAATCTCTGTTCTAGCCCCTCCAGGGAGACAGCTAGCATTTCCTCCGTGACAAACACTGGGTTGGGTAGAATGGGGCCAGCCACAGCACCCACCACACCTAATGGCTCCACAAAGGCGGCGTCCTCCAGCTTTTCAGGAGAGGACAGAACTGGTATAGCCTGGCTAAGATCCTCAGAGCTAAAGGGGGAACCCTTCTGTTTCTTTGCATTTTTAGCACTCTTAGTCCCCGAACCTTTAGGGCCCATGATACAATACCGAGGAACTCCGCTAGCAACAACTGACTGTTGTAGCAAGGAGAACAATTGAGACAAAACATATATGGCTTAAGGCAGAAAAAATAGGTATCACCTAATATCCCTTTAAGCCTCTGGGAAAGCAGTGCTCACTTTCTTTTTTTTTTTTACGCACTGTTCCTTAAGAGACTGTTAGCAGCCAGACTGCTGCTAGAGACCCCTGGCTTTAAAGGAAAAAAGATTCTTTTTTTTTTTTTAGGTCAGTGGGGAGCCTAGCTCCAGACCCAACAGGTCTCTGTACCACCAGGTGTCGGCGTATTCGCCGACCGCCGCTCCGTGTCCCGCTCTGCGTCCCTCCGGCCAGTAAGCAAATCCAACACTGAACCGAAAGGACAGACGCCGCAGAAGATATCAGCGAGGGGAAACGCCCCCTTCTAGCCGACGCCGCCACGCTCCCCGCCTCTCCCGCGCCTCTATATCCTGTGCATGTGCGCGTACCTCCAGAGAGATCCACAGGTCCGGGGGGAGCAACGCCAGCAGCGTCTCAGATGCGGAAGGGACACAGAGCGGCACAGCAGAGCGAACTCCATGCGAGCACCTGAAAGGCAAGTCCCTGGTCCTTAGAACAATTCTATAGCCAGAAAGAATAAATGGGGGTGGGCTAGTCCTTGCTGTCCCAGGAACCAGGAAAAGAGCCCCTACCCCCTCTAATGCCATGCGGAGCAGCATAGAAACTAGGCTAACACAGTCAGGTGGGGGGACACTAGTAAGTATGTCTAGCAGACATAGTGGAAAAAGTCGCCCATGCAGAGCATCCCAGGCTACCACAACTAGATCTTTCCCCTGAGGGACCTGCCGACGAACCAAGTTCTGCAGGCCCCCCTCTTACCTGCTCCATGCCGCAGGGTATTGCTGTTAGCAAGAGGCCCAATCTTCCCCCATCTCCGTGGGTTTTGTACTAGACCTTCAGGGACTCGGGTCCTGGAAGGAACACCACTGCCCTGGACCTATATAGCATCCTGGCAACAGCGCTTTTGGACCTTGGAAAAAGGATCAAAGTTCTGGGCCCAGGATCCAGCCCCCCAAGGAGAGGCATTATAGGCAAAACCCCACGACTTGGGGCCCGGGTACTGTCCACTTTGGCTCTGAGGCACTTTAGACAGATCCGGTTCAGTCTGCCTTGGTCCCAAGGACATGGAGGCAAACTATCTCGTGACCAACACCTAAGACACTGGCAAAAAAAACTGAGGTACTCCCTCTATGGGAGGAGGTTTTATAGGGAGGGGACTTCCTGTTTGAGATTGCCAGTGTCCATCACCTGAAGGTACTCCATATAACCCGTATAGTAATGAATATGCCGCTCTGTGTCCCGTGATGTACGATAAAGAAATAAAAATTCTCCTCAGGGCGCTGGGCCCAAAGGGAGCCATACGTCCTCCTTTGCTAGGCAGAGCGAAACTGAGGCTGCAAACTGCAGGGAGGAGGGTTATGTCTGGAGGGAACGCCCACTGGACGGGGCTGTTCAACTCAGATAATAAAATACATGTTATTTTAACAAACATGTTTCTGCCTAGTCCTCTCCTGTAAACAGGGAACATAACTCACTTGTCAAGATTTAAGGATCTGTGTCCGTCCATGGATGATGAGAGAAAACTTGTTTTATCCTCCTCCTGGCAGCTGTTACACCCTACTAATGAATCTTTGTCCAGATGAGACGCCGGTCTTCCAGAGTGACCCCTGGAAGAGGAAAGAAGCTCCGGTTCCTGCCAATTGAGGTACAGACCCTGTTCCCTCATGGAGCATCGCAACACGTGGAGGATTAACATGGCATTTGTAAGATTGGGGTTATTAGACTCCAGCGATAGATGCATTTTCCAGTGAGTACGCCAGTCCAGAACTGAGTTTAAGGGCCTGGTAGCCCACTTATTTAAAAGCACAAAAGTTCACAAACACAATAGCAGTCCTCGCAGGGGGTTCCACCATTCCTGTTTCTTGCCAAATCAACAGTTTAGCCTCCTGACTGTCATACTTGCTATCTGGCTGTTTCAGGCCTTTAGCCTAGGCCCCATGCACACAGCCTCTGACTTCTCTCAGAGAGATTGGAAATTCACCTGATTCCCGGGACAGACTTCCTGTCTGTAGGGTGAGGCCCTGAGCTATGTCAGGTCAGGCTTAAAAAGCCGAAGACACAGCTGTGCAATTAATGTGTCTCTCCAGAATTTTGCGTAAACCAGCAATTTTCCACATAGCACAGAGTCCCACCCTCACATATCCTCCCCTCCTGTTTCGAACCGGAGGGAGGAACACATAGACCCCCCACCACAAATGGGACACCTCCGTGCCAGCCATAAGCTGCGTAGGCCCATGTTTTCCGGGTATGTTTCCACCAACACTTTGCCGTGGCGCCCCTGTGCCAACTATCAGCAGCAGGAGTCCTAACCTGCCCAACCTTTTCTCTAAAGGGGCACTCCACCCACATCTTCTTCCGGGTGTGCTTCCACCAGCACTTCTTCCTGAACCGTGGGCTGCCACTAATCTCTCTACCCCTTCCACCTGCTGCCCTCAAGATCCTTCTTTTTCCTCCGACAGACCTACTTCTCTTGGGACTGTTGGGGACCCACCTCCATGAAATCTGTCAGGGACTGACCGCTCTCACTACCTGACGCAACATTAACCAACATTTGTTTCTCAGGTTCACTAACCCCTATGTGGTTACCTTTGGCAACCAAATCATCTGAGATCAACACCACACCCCTCTGTTTAACCTCACTAGCAATGTTCCACAAAGGGTTACTCAACTCAACATTGTCATTGGGACCTCTCGTCCCCTTGTTTGCTAGGACAGTGTCTATGGAGGGACCACCTAAAGGCAAGCAGTTACTCCCTATGGGACAGTCCCACAGTTTCACATCGCCCCCTGTTGTCCAACACTCCAATAGCAATTGTCCTACCAACGCACATTTTCCCACCCCAATCTCTTTAATTATTTCTGTGTCCATTGGTACCTCAACCAATACCTCTGAGCTGTCCGATAGTGCTCAACAGTGCTTTTCATACACTTTTCCGTTACAGTTACCATTACGGTTATTTCCTGTCAAAGTGTCTCCGGGTACCTCAAACTGCACGTCTTTGCGAGTGGTGGACTGAATTCCCACTACTGCCACGTCCATTCCTAGCCCTTCCTTTACATGAGGTCTAGAGGGTGAGAGAGTACGTGCGCCCTGTACCAACCACTGCTCAGCCGTACCTCGGACCGCACCAGTAGGAATACACCCCATCTCACATGAGCATACGGAGAGACCTCCACTATGTCTATTATTTCTGATTTCTCTAACAATTCTCCTGAGTGCCTTCTGCACACAACCGCCGCTGGAAGCACTCTCAAAAGAGAACTGTGAGACAACTTTGCACAAAATTAACCAACAGTACGGCAACCAATTTTCATCAACACTCCCTAACAATGCCTGTAACACCCGTGTCCACCGATTGGTACTACGCAGTACCATGTCGCCCCTCTGCTGTGGATACAAGCAGGTGTACATTGAAAAGGTTTTCACCAATTGCAACAACATCTCAGTTATTTCTAGACATGCCGCATCTAAACACAAAACTCTAGGAACTTTTCCTTTACCAACAATGTGGAGGGGCTCATTTGCTAAAGCGTGAGAGGCGGAGTCATTTAAAGAGACCTCTACCTCAAAAGGCAACTGACAAAACTTGCGGCCCCCCATGAACACTGCAAATCGCATGCATCACACTCCTCTCACTTTCAGCAACACTGAGCGACTCCAAATCGCTATCCATTACCCCATCATCCTGAAGCTCAACATTCCTCATCTTTTGCTGTGGACAAAACCTCTGCTATGTATGCGCCCTTTTCAGATCCTTCCAATGGGAGAGGGTTAACTTCTGCAAAAGCCAACGCACCTGTGTCTACCGGCCCTGCAGTCTCTCCCTTTAGCACAGCAGAAATTGTGTCCACTTCACTGTTACCCACTGCAAACACATTTTTTAAACACAGCAGGCTGCAATAACATAACTTCACCACTTTGCTCGGGTGGCGCTTCATTAAACTCAAGAGGACTTTTTCTGCCAGCAGTGACAGACCGCAATAACCTATCACTAAAAGTAATTTTAAACATTTGAGTTTTACCATTTTCCTCATCACCAAGTTCAAGTACCTTCTTATCCATCAGAGCGGCACCACAGTTGTCCCAGGCAACCTCTGGTTCCAACACACAGAGCTTCCTGGAGGTTTCTAAGGACAGCTCTGCAGTCTTATATAGGGTTGCTAAGGGGAATCGCATATCCTGCTTAGAGATCACCCCTACCTCATTAAGCATCACCATAAGTACATGTGTCATCAGCAATATCTTCATCATCAGCATTCATAAACATAGCAGATTTATAATCTCTATCAGATTGTCTTTAGTCAGAATGCATGGCACCCTGCATGCCACTCAGCACCTCACCCTTCCTCTCCAAATGAATTATTTTTCCCACTAGGGCAGCTGCACAGTTGTCCTGGGAAACCACTTGTGGTGTTACCATTACAGGCCCCTTGGTGGTTTCCCTTGGCAACTCCGCAGCACCTGTCTAACGCTAGGGAACATGGCACACCCACTGTTTTTGTCACCTTTAACACATCTCTCCCAGCACTCTGCTGGATTACCTTAGGTGCACACAGAGTCCATATGTCCTTTTTAATCTTTGACCTTGCTGCAAAAAGGGTTTTAACCTGTGTCTCCCCACTGATCTGGGTGACACACTGCAGCAAGTCCATTTTTACACCGTCTGCAGATCTCCTCACCGGACACACCGCTACTTCACTTGGATCACAAACTGCAATAGTCTTACCATATTCCGTAGTCGATAACTCGATCTTCACTTGAGTGTGCTGTCTCTCAATTGCATAGTTACTGGCCAACTCCAACTGGTGGCCACATGATGAAATTACAGCAGGCATCTCCCACTGTTTAGCACCCCCCGCAGACACAACAAAAAAAAACTCCTTGTTGCCAGGGGTAACTGCAAACATATCTGAAAGGGAATCTTGGCCCACCGACAAAGTTCTGCTCAGCAACATTACCTCCAGGTGCACCCCAGAATCTAGGGCAAGAAAATATGCCGTGCCCCAGCTGACCACATTCCAGGCATGGTGTTTAGCGACTTTCTCCTGTTGCCAAGGGAGATGGCACTCTCTCAACATGCAGAATTTCACTTGCATCTTTATGGGGATCATATACCTCTTCCCTGTAGCTCCTCTTTCCCATTGACACATTTTCTCCTGTTGCAAACAGGACGGTGCTCTTCCAGCTGCACATTGCTGGCTCGCTCCATGAGGCGGTGTTGCTTTAAAGTTGCCACGACCCTCTGTAGGCAAAATCCTTGTCTTGCGGTCCACTGACCTGACATCATAGGCGTTGCTATGGGCAACTGCACCCATCTGCTCACTCTTTACACTCAGAGCAAGCTTCTCATACCTTTGCTTTGTTGAAGCCTGGGACAAAGGGCATTTGGAAAATTACATGCCCCCACTCACTGCACTGCAAACAGCGCACCTGGCTCGCAACACTTTTCACATTAATAGCTGGCCGGGCTACACCAGCGTTGCCAGGGGCAACAGCATGCACTTTGATTTGGTTCAGTGCAGCCAGGTGCATTTTGCAGCAGTCTGGGGCTTGTTTTGACAATAACAACCCCTCCAGCCATAAAGTTATGTCTCATTTCTGCAATCATTGCTTTCTGTTTGCATTTTGACCTCCCCATCGCTGCAAACAGGCCAATGGTTTTTAACACCGTTCCTTTTAAACACAGGAAAATGTTGGTGTACTGTCTCCAAGACTTGCAAACAGCAAACTTTCACATGCAGACTTCACTCTTTGCGATTCCGCTTGAACAATCCACTCACTGGGCCTTCCCAAGTGGATACATCTTCTCAGGCCACGCTGAGCTCACTTCCACAGGTACACTACCTGTATGCAACACAGTCCATCAATTGAACTTCCGTGCAATGCAGTTCGCATGGCTGCCACACACAGCTAACAGCAGTTCACAGCAGAAAACTGTGTCTTTCAGTTCACATTGGCTGCTCATCACAGCATTGCTGAAAAACAGTTTCTTCTACTCACTTTTTTTGGTATGTGAGGATCTGGAACTCTTCCAAAACTGCCCGAAGCAATACCTCCACCATATGCAAGATTGGGGTTATTAGACTCCAGCGATAGATGCGTTTTCCAGTGAGTACGCCAGTCCAGAACTGAGTTTAAGGGCCTGGTAGCCCACTTTAATTTAAAAGCACAAAAGTTCACAAATACAATAGCAGCCCTCGCAAGGGGTTCCACCATTCCTGTATCTTGCCAAATCAACAGTTTAGCCTCCTAGCTGTCATACTTGCTATCTGGCTGTTTCAGGCCTTTAGCCTAGGCCCCATGTTCTGACTTCTCTCAGAGAGATTGGGAATTCACCTGATTCCCGGGACAGACTGTAGGGTGGGGCCCTGAGCTTTGTCAGGTCAGGCTTAAAAAAGCCGAAGACACAGCTGTGCAATTAATGTGTCTCTCTCCAGAATTTGGCGTAAACCAGCAATAGCAATAGAGTCCCACCCTCACACATTGCAGATTGAGCCTCCGGAGCTGGATGCCTCTTCTCAGCCATGCTGTGTTACAGACATTTTAGCGATTGCCACATGCCAGACCACGCTCACCGCAAAGATCGAGGTAGTGCAGCTTGATATGGGTCTCATTAGGCAGGACACCAACAAGCTCCGGTCTCAAGTGTCGGAGACGGAGCAGCGTGTAGGCCCTAGGAGACTCACTTAAAAATCCTCTGCACCTTACAGCTCAAAGTACTGAAATATAAGGCAGATGATTTGGAGAACTGCAACAGGAGAAACAATCTTTGTATTGTGGGTTAACCGGAGTAGAAGGCACTGAACACTATAGTGTTTGTGGAAGACCTGCTGTGCACCCTGCTGCCGAATGCTCAATTCTCTCCTTACTACAAGGTTGAGAGCATGCATCGTATTCCACCTAGGCCTGCGGGGTCCCCTCCATGTACTTTTGATCTGAGGCTTTCAATTTTCAGGATAGAGATGAGGCGCTTTGCTCTGCCAGAGTTCAGGGAAAAGTGCAATACCAAAATGGCAAACTGCTTAATTTTCCCTGACTTCTCTATTGGAGACCCAAAAGCTCAGAAAATCCTTTAACCAGATGAAGGCAGTTCTTCCACTGGGTTGGGTTGGAGACTGAGTACGCTTTCTCTTTGACCTCGGATAGGCATCAGGCCTGGCAGCGTGCTCTGAGACAA
This sequence comes from Rana temporaria, assembly GCF_905171775.1. Lineage (NCBI taxonomy): Eukaryota > Metazoa > Chordata > Amphibia > Anura > Ranidae > Rana > Rana temporaria. The sequence continues at coordinate 305,977,193 of NC_053491.1, forward strand.
ATTTCTCTTCTCCATGTGCAGAATACTAAAAAGGATCTGTTCTATTCCCAACAAAGGGTCTTTAAATATTTTAACTAAAATACCCGCTTGCTAGCCTGGCAAAAAGTCAAAGACCTACGACTCAGCTAGTGCTCGGGATGCACAGGAACATCCACTTTTAGCGCCAGATCTTATTAATCGTTTTATGCCGTTCTTAAGAGATCTTTATGCGTCCAAAGTTATTTACTCACAGAGTGAACTAGGTACTTTTTTAAAAACATTTTCAAGTTTCCAACATGGCAGATAGAGAATGCCTAAATGTTAGGGGTGCAACGGATCAAAAAACTCACGGTTTGAATCGTTCCTCGGATCAGAGTCACGGATCACCACCATATATTGGCCCCACTGTAATGTCCACGTCATAACCCCCATACTGTAATATCCACATCATTAACCCCCACTGTAATATCCACATCTCCCAGTCAGTGCGCCGCTCTGGGGAGCTCACCTAGGCCGCGGGGGGTGTACCAAGATGGCCACCGCTCCGGAGTTAGGCCAAAGCCGCAGTTTTTCCTATGGCCTCAATCCGCGGATCGCGTGGTGTGCCGATCCGAACGCGGTGACCCGTTCGGATCACGGATCAATGATGATCCGTTGCACCCCTACTAGATGGACATTTCTTTGGAGGAGATACAGACCACTATTGGGGCGATTGCAGGCAGGTAAGACTCCTAGTTCTGATGGTCTCCCTACTGAATTTTACTTTAGCTCGCAAGCTTAGGACCCTTTTTCTGACCCGTCATCTTGACACGCCCCAAATCCTTAGAGGAGGCAGTTATTGTATTTATTCCCAAACATGGCAGGAATCGCCGAGAATTTTGCTTCTAAAGGTTAATGCAGAGATCTTGGCAAAGGTCTTGACCAAATGTCTCTCCATTATTGAAGATCTGAACAATATTGATCAGAAGGAGATTCATACTGGGTAAGCCAATGGATACTAAATTTAATTTGCCTTTTCCTTAATATTTCCACATGACAATCCAAGCACTAGAGTTATTGCCTCACTTGACGCTGAGAAGGCATTTGACTCAGAAGAACGGGTCTACCTCTGGGAGGTCATGAGGCGCTATGGATTTGGCCCTAAATACCTCCATTGGCTTCAGTTGCTTTATAGTACCCCGGGGCACAGGTCTGCACCAACTACTGGTTGTCAAAGGCATTCTTGCTTTACAAGAGGTAGGCTGCAGGGATGCCCCTCGTTTCCCTCCTTGTTTGCTCTGGCCATGAAACCCCTGGCTATTTTAATTAGGGAGTCTTCTGAGGTCAAGGGCCTGCAGGTGGGACGCCTGGCGGGGGAAATTGTCCTTGTATGCGGATGGTGCTCTTTATTTAAATGATGCGGGCCGCCGCTCTTGGCAGCCTTACAGATTTGATACGTTTGGCTCATTTTCTGGTATAAGGATCAATTGGTCTGAATCTACCCTTTTCCTTATTGATGATCAGGCAGTAAGCTTGGGCTCCCCATTACAATAGGTTGAGTAGTTTAGATATCTGGGAGTGCAGGTAACTAGGTAAACATCTGTATTCTTTGACCGTAACCTCAAGCTGTTAACTTTGCTCAAAACAAGCTGTTAGTCATGGTCTGGGTATCCGCTGAATCTGCTAGGCCTAATATTTTTGGTTCAAAATGAGGGGGTAGGAGGATTTACTTCGCTACTGATTCCGAGAGATACATAAAGATGTAAAGAATAGAAAAGTTAGGGTGCAAATAAGATTAGCGGGAGGTGAGAGATGAGAGGTGGGTAGTAAGGGAAATTTTTTTTAACTAAACAGGCAGGGTGGTGGGAGGGGTTGGTGGGTCAGGGGGTTCAGAGGATGGGTTAGAAGTGCCAGAAGTAATCACCCCTTTTGCAGTATGGACACTGGATGACATCTAGATAAATGCCACCAGATCCGTACATTGAAAAAAAAGTGTGGAAACTTGTTAAGCTCTCCACATGGTTGATGGGGACATCAACCACCTCTCTCCTACTTCCTCAGGATCCTATGTGGGGAAAAAAAAAAGGAGAAAAATGGTCTGACAGCTGCCCTTTAAGATGAACTATGGTTACAATAAATCTATTGACCTATAACACAAGAGGCTTAAATACCCCTAGTAAAAAGTATAAGGTCAATAAAGAAATGTGTTACCATGGGGCAAATGTAGTTTTGTCTTCTGGAAACATATTGCACATGCTTCAGGGAGTAGATTGTCCTCCCATGTGTTTCCCATGTGCTTTTTAAAGTGGAGCTCCACCCTCTTTCATCTTTATTGCATACTCCATTTCTGGCCCCTTAAATATATTTGGCATATTTTTTTATTATTTTAAAAACTCAGTGTTCTTTGTTTAGTTCTCCAGCCACAGCGGCCTCTTCACGTCATCCTGTGCCTATGCCTCCTGGGAGATGTTTGTCATCAATCCCAGGAGGCAGTGCGTTTGCTGGGCTGTAGTATCGCGGTGCTTTACCGCGCTATGCGCGGTAGCTAGCCGCAGTTGAGAAAAATGGTCTCAGGCGGGCAGAGGCGGAGGGAATGTTTAACAGGGCCCGCCCACCGTACTAATTATGTACTCGGGGGGGGGGGGGGGGGGGGGCCGGGGGGAAGAGTTGGTAAGAGGGGGAGATGGAGCGGAGCTTGCCATCATGTACGCTGCCACTGCACCCAGCTAACGCAGCCACTGTGCCAAACGGCGGACTCACTGTGACATCAAACACTGCCTCACTTGTACCATTAAATGCAACCACTGTCCCAAACGCTGCCTCACTGTGCCTGTCAGAATCAACAAGTGGGACACAATCATGAAGTGGAATGAAATTTATTGGATATTTCAAACGTTAACAAATAAAAAACTGAAAAATTGGGCGTGCAAAATTATTCAGCCCCTTTACTTTCAGTGCAGCAAACTCTCCAGAAGTTCAGTGAGGATCTCTGAATGATCCAATGTTGACATAAATGACTAATGATGATAAATATAATCCACCTGTGTAATCAAGTCTCCGTATAAATGTACCTGCACTGTGATGGTCTAAGAGGTCCGTTTAAAGCGCAGAGAGCATCATTAAGAACAAGGAACACACCAGGCAGGTCCGAGATACTGTTGGAGAAGTTTAAAGCCGGATTTGGATACAAAAAGATTTCCCGAGCTTTAAAACATCCCAAGGAGCACTGTGCAAGCGATAATATTGAAATGGGAGTATCAGTCCACTGCAAATCTACGAAGACCTGATCAGAGATGCAGCCAAGAGGCCCATGATCACTGTGTATGAACTGCAGAGATATACAGCTGAGGTGGGAGACTCCGTCCATAGGACAACAATCAGTTGTATACTGCACAAATCTGGCCTTTATGGAAAAGTGGCAAGAAGAAAGACATTTCTTAAAGATATCCATAAAAAGTGTTGTTTGAAGTTTGCCACAAGCCACCTGGGGGACACAAACATGTGGAAGAAGGTGCTCTGGTCAGATGAAACCAAAATCGAACTTTTTGGCAACAATGCAAAACATTATGTTTGGCGTAAAAGCAACAGCTCATCACCCTGAACACACCATCCCCACTGTCAAACATGGTAGTGGCAGCATTATGGTTTGGGCCTGCTTTTCTTCAGCAGGGATAGGGAAGATGGTTAAAATTGATAGGAAGATGGATGGAGCCAAATACAGGACCATTCTGGAAGAAAACCTGATGGAGTCTGCAAAAGACCTGAGACTGGGACAGAGATTTGTCTTCCAAGACAATGATCCAAAACAAAGCAAAATCTACAATGGAATGGTTCACAAATAAACATATCCAGGTGTTAGAATGGCCAAGTCAAAGTCCAGACCTGAATCCAATTGAGAATTTGTGGAAAGAACTGAAAACTGCTGTTCACAAACGCTCTCCATCCAACCTCACTGAGCTCGAGCTGTTTTGCAAGGAGGAATGGGCAAAAATGTCAAATGAAATATCCAATAAATTTCGTTCCACTACATGATTGTGTCCCACTTGTGGTTAATTCTTCAAAACAAATATTACAGTTTTATATCTTTATGTTTGAAGCCTGAAATGTGGCAAAAGGTCGCAAAGTTCAAGGGGGGCGAATACTTTCGCAAGGCACTGTGTGTGTGTGTGTGTGTGTGAATATATATAATATATTGAATAATATTGCTTGTTTTACATGCATTATATTTATTGGTTCCTGGAGGGAGGAGGGGGAGGAGAAGTTTGCAACTTCCTCTGACACTGCTGTTGCTGTAGAAACCTGACCAGAAATCTATTACCGTATTTTCCGGCGTATAAGACGACTGGGCGTATAAGACGACCCCTTCCGAGACAACACCATTTAAAAAAAAAAATTCAGAAACATAAAAAAAACATCAGATTTGATTTGAACATGGTAATTTTAATGAAAACTGTTGACTTTCTGGTACTTAAAATCCTTCAAATCCTCTTCATGTTCATCCTCTGACATCAGAAGTTCATCAATGACATCTTGTGTTTCATTTGTAAGACAGTCATCATATGGATCTAGTTCCACATCAGATGTTGTTGATTCAGTGTCGGCTTCCCCTTCATCTTGCCACAAGTACTCGTCCTCTATACCATCCAATGAATTTGATATGCCACACTTCTTGAGACTTTATTACTTTTTCTGCATCAATATCATTCCAGGCTTTTATAACAAAGTTGCACAAATCATCCAACTGTGGAGCACACGCATGTTTCCTCCTTTTGTGAATGACTTTTCGCCGCTTACCATCCACTCATTCCACTGTTCTCGAATGCGATCCTTAAATGGCTTGTTTAGGCACACATCCAGTGGCTGTACCAATGATGTCAATCCTCCAGGAATAACCACTGCGTCTGTGTTCATTCTTGTCAGCCTTTCCTTTGTGCTGGGAGTTAAATGAGCCCTGAACATATCCCACACCAGTAGGCTACGTTCTTTACAAAGTCCACCTGGTCGTCTACTCCAAACATTTTAAAGCCATAGCTTTACCCCTTCTTCATCCATCCAGCCTTTCATTCACATGTACAAAAACTCCAACAGGGAACTTGATTTTTGGCAATGTTTTTCTTTTGAAGATAATCATGGGTCTTAGTTTGGCACCATCAGCTGTACATGATAGTACCACTGTAAAACTGGACTTCTCATGTCCTGTTTTGCTTAACACGGTTTTTGCACCTTTTGAATTTACGGTTTTATTTCCAACCATATCAAAATTCATTGGAGTTTCATCCATATTTCTGATCTGACTTAACACATAGCCGTGTTTCTTGCGCTGTTTTATTACATAGCGATGGAAATTATTTACTTTGCAGTCGAGATCTGCTGGTAATTTTTGGTCTTTTGCCTCAGTACCAGATCATGCCTTTCCAAGAACCTAGTACACCAGGATATAGTGGCCTTAAATCCTTTGCTGTGATCTGGGTGAGATTTGGCCCACTGAAGTGCAGAAATCTGTATGCTGTTTCGGGTCACTACATAACCATTGCGGCGATGCTCATGCACCATGTCTGCTACATGTCTGCTACGAGTTCTGGCCAATGTGGGGTGCCTCTTCTTAATGCACACTTATCCCTTTGCATACTCTAATGCATCTTCCTTTGCTTTCCAGTCTCGGACCATCTTTTCCGTTAAGCTATATTGTCTTGCAGCAGCGCAGTCATTAGTTTCCTTCGCAAAGTTTACAACTTTGCGCTTAAAACTGGCTTCATGTTTCCTTCTCCTTGCTGGAGCCATGCTGGGGCCCTGTCTATCAGCCATTTCTGAAATCTGTCAGGTTTTACAGTATCATTTTTTTTAAATCAAAAAGGAAACTGGTGAACTACAAGTCCCAAAGATCCCACAATTGGTAGGCAGCAACAATAAATCCTCTCCTCCAAAGCACCATGAATCATACCGGTATTTTATATGAAGGGGAAATCTGGAGCTGGGTGTGCAGTACGGGTTGTATATGATGCTTTGTAATACCGTATACAGTAGCGCCAGGTACACACAGTATATGATGCTTTGTAATATACCGTACAGTAGCGCCAGGTACACAGTATACGGTAATGTTAGTAGGTACAGTAATATATTGGCAGAGGCTGTGACATCAGCCTGCGCCGCACCAATCCGAGCAGGCTTTAGTCAGCAACAGAGCGCGGGATTGGCTGAGCGGCGTGCACTGTATTACATTGCATTGCCGAGCACCCAACAGGGACAACTTCAGTACGGAGCAACAGGCGGGATTTAAGCATGAATTTAACGGCGTCTCACGCCATAACGAGCACTGCGGCATCTCCTCTTCAATCTGGCGGCCTCCATAACAGGTACTGAGCACCCGGCAGGCGTCACATCAACAGTTCGGTCCTGCACCCGGCGTATAAGACGACCCCCCCTATATTGACAGAATAATTTGGGTGTAGAAAGTCGTCTTATATGCCGGAAAATACGGTACACTGCTTGTGCAGCACCGAGCATGTGCGGGACCTTCAATGCTGAAATCCAGGAAGCAATACAGTCTGGCTTGAGATGCCCACACTTAAGATGGCCACAGTCTAATGCTAGTTTATAAACTTGTAAAATGCTGTAATGACCTAACAAAAAACGGACCTTAGTTTACAGACTAACTTTACTAGAATACATTAAGCTTGTGTATTATAGGGGTATTTTTATTTAAAAAGTGTCATTTCGGCCGGAACTCCACTTTAACATTGAGCCGCTCATGAGGAGTAGCCATTGGATTTGATAGAAGTATGGGGTTTGTGGTAAAGAAGCAGCTGGCAGACCCGGAGGGAAGGTTTCTTTTTATAAAGGGGAGATTGTTTAATACGGAAGTATTTACTCCCCAAATAGAGAACCAGATAATTTTGAGGGAAACCTTGAAAAGCTGATGGCATTTAAAGAAGGGAAACTTATAGTTGCAGATCCTAACCACTTGCTGCCCGCCAATGACAGATTGACGTCGGCAAAGTGGTTTCAATATCCTGACTGGATGTTATATGACGTCCTCAGGAAATTGAGCATCGCGGCGATCGTTGTTGCAGGGTGTCAGTCTGACACCCCGCAACACTGATCTAGGTAAAGAGTCTCCGACGGAGACTCTTTACCACGTGATCAGCCATGTTCAATCACGGCTGATCACGATGTGAACAGGAAAAGCCGGTAATCTGCTTTTCCTCACTCGCGTCTGTCATACGCGAGTAGAGGAGAGCCGATCGGCTGATCCTCTGACAGGGGGGTCTGCGCTGATTATCAGCGCAGCCCACCCCCACTGGACCACCAGGGATGCCACTAGACCACCAGGAATGCCCTCCACAGATGCCACCAGGGATGCCCACCACAGATGCCACCAGGGATGACAAACACAAAAAAAGGATGCCAATCAGTGCCCACAATGGGCATCACTGATTGGCAGGCATTGTTTGGCATCCTTTAGTACAACACATACATTAGTGCAACACAATGAAGTGCCCATCTATGCCGCCTACCCATGCCCATTCGTGCCGCCTACACATGCCCATTCGTGCCGCCTACACATGCCCATCAATGCCACCACATCAGTGCAACCTCATCGGTGACCATCAGTGCCGCCTTATCAGTGCCCATCAGTAAAGGAGAAAACTTATTTACAATGTTTTATAACAGAAACAAAAAAAAATCCCAGAGGTGATCAAATACCACCAAAAGAAAGCTCTATTTGTGGGAACAAAATTATAAAAATTTAGTTTGGGTACAGTGTAGCAAGACCGCGCAATTGTCATTCAAAGTGCAACAGCACTGAAAGCTGAAAATTGGTCTGGGCGTAAGGGTGTACAAGTGCCCTTTATGGAAGTGGTTAATATGTGTATAGATCGACAGGTATAGATACGGGTGTTTCCCCCAGATTCCCAGCTCAAAGGCAGAATGAAATAAAGAGATTGGCTGCTTGGATAAAAGGACATCCAGAGGCTCGGGACTATACATTTTATTCCTCAGTTCACAGGTCGTTCTCAAACTACTGCCTTCCCTTAAAAACTCTGATATTAAAACTATTACTCTCTGACCATGCCCTGGTAGTGATTCAATTAGAAGCACTGGCAGGCTCTCCTGGGGGGAGGGGGGGGACTTGGATATTAAACAATTCTCTCACCCAGGATCCTAAAGGTAATTAAAGGGGTTGTAAACCCTCATGTTTTTTCACCTTAATGCATCATATGCATTAAGGTGAAAAAACTTCTTGCAGTCCCCAGTTTTACTCACCCAAGCCCGGTTTTCTTTCTCGGGGACAAGCACAGCAGCTATGGCTGGTGTCTCGTCTCCCAATTGAATAGATAGCAGCGCAGCCATTGGCTCCCGCTGCTGCAATCAATTCCAATGACGCGGGCTCCAGGGCCGAGTCATACATTTGGTGGCTATGGTAGCCTAATGAATGACTCGGGAGCATGCCCACAAGGTAACCCCCTCGGAAGACCGCTTCACCCAGGAGGTTAGCTAATGCAGGAAGGAGCGCGAGAGCCGCCGAAAAAAAAAAAAAAACAGGTGGATTGGGCAACTCTGTGCAAAACTAGCTCTACAGTGGAAGTTAAGTATGGCATGTTTGCTATTTAAAAGTAAAAAAAAATCCTTTACAAATCACTTTAAGACGCTAGAACAGGAGCTGGAGGGGTTTTTCTTCTACTAATGATGCACCATAATTCTTGCGGCCTATTTTGTGAGAATCACACAAGGCCTACAGTGCCTTGAACAAATACTTAGGCCTTGTACACACGAGAGGATTTCCGCTGGAAACGGTCCGCCGGACCGTTTCCAGCGGATAAATCAGCTGTCGGATTTGGATCTGATGGCTGTACACACCATCAGATCAAAATCCCCGCAGAAAACATCCGCGGTGACGTGGCCGCGCCGTCGCCGCGATGACGCGGCGACGTGCGCGACCCTGGAAGGTAAATACTTCCACGCATGCGTCGAATCATTACGACGCATGCGAGGGATGGGATCGGACGGACTTATCCGGTGAGTCTGTACAGACGACCGGATAAGTCCGCTGGACAGGTTTCCAGCGGATAGATTTCTTAGCATGCTAAGACATTTTTATCCGCTGGGAATCCGTCGGCTGGACAAATTTCCGCCTGAAAATGTCCGCTAGGCCGTACACACGACCGGATCTATCTGCTGGAACTGATCCGCGGATCAATCCCAGCGGATAGATCCGGTCGTGTGTACGGGGCCTTAGACTCCTTGAAATTTTCCATTTTGTCATGTTGCAACTAAAAAAGCAAATGTATTTTATTGGGATTTTATGTGACAGACCAACACAAAGTGGCACATAATTGTGAAGTGAAAATTAGAATTTTTTTTTTACAAATATCTGAAAAGTGTGACGTGCATTTGAATTCAGCCCCCCTGAGTTAATACTTTGTAAAACCATCTTTCGCTGCAATTACAGCTGCACGTTTTGTTTTTTGGGCATGTCTCTACCAGCTTTGCACCTCTAGAGTGACATTTTTGCCCATTATTCTTTGCAAAATAGCTCAAGCTTGGATAGAAAGCATCTGTAAACAGCAATGTAAGTCTTGCCACAGATTCTTAATTGGATTTAGGTCTGGTCTTTGACTGGGCCATTCTAACACATGAATATGCTTTGATCTAAACCAGTGGTTGTCAACCTGGGGGTCGGGACCCCCTCGGGGGGTCAAATGATGATTTGCCAGGGGTCACCAAATCCTGGGCTGTTCCTGAAGCCCACACTGTTCTCCCAGGAAGGGAGATAAGAGGGGGAGGAAGAAAAAGGGAGAGAAAGGAAAAAAAGAGAGCAAGAAAGACAGCTAGAGGGAGGGATGGGGGAAAAAACAAGGAATTAGGATAGAGAGAGATGAAAGGGAAAGAAAGGAGAACAAAAAGAAAGAGTGGTTTATCCTAAAATGTACTATAAGGGGTTTTAATATTGTACGAGTGGAAGGCACTCAGGAAAAGCTAAATGTCCGCAGGTTAGGGGCGCAAATTACTTGTCTTGCCTTGAGTGCTTTCAACCCACGCTATGAAAATATTACTGTTAGGGTTCCCCACAACTTTTATCAAGGGGTCACGGCACTAGAAGGTTGAGAACCATTGATCTAAACCATTCCATTGTAGCTCTGGCTGTATGTTTAGGGTCGTTGTCCTGTTGGAAGGTAAACCTCTGCCCCAGTCTCAAGACTTTTGCTGACTAACAGGTGTTCTTCTAACATTGCCCTGTATTTGGCTCCATCCATCTTCCCATCAACTCTGACCAGCTTCCCTGACCCTGCTCAAGAAAATCATCCTGACAACATGATGCTGCCACCATGTTTCACAGTGGGAATGGTGTGCTCGGGGTGATGTGCAGTGTTACTTTTCCGCCACACATAGCGTTTTGCCTTTAGGCCAAAAAGGTCAATATTGGTCTCATCTGACCAGAGCACCCTCTTCCATGTTTGCGGTGTCCCCCACATGGCTTCTCACAAACTGGAATTTTTATGGCTTTTTTCTTGCCACTCTTCCATAAAGGCCAGATTTGTAGAGTGCACAACTAATCGTTGCCCTGTGGACAGATTCTCCCACCTGAGCTGTGGATCTCTACAGGTTCTCCAGAGTTACTATGGGCCTCTTGTCTGTCTCTAATGCTCTCCTTGCCTGGCAGTTTAGGTGGATGGCCATGCTTGGTAGGTTTACAGTTGTGCCATACTCTTCATTTTCGGATGATGAATTGAACAGTGTTCCATGAGATGTTTAAAGCAGGGTTAGATTAAAAAATATCTATATCCCAAGCTTTGAACTTCTCTACAACTTTATCCCTGACCTGTTTGTTCACCAAGATTCTGTAACAAACCTCCGAGGGCTTCACAGAACAGCTGTATTTATATGGAGATTCAATTACACACAGGTGGACTCCATTTACTATTTAGTTGACTTTTGAAAGCAATGGATTCCACTGGATTTTAATTAGGGGTATCAGAGAAAAAGGGGGCTGAATACAAATTCATGCCACACTTTTCAGATGTTAGTAAAAAAATATATATATCCCCCCCCCCCCCCCATTCTACTTCACCATAATGTGCCACTTTGTGTTGGTCAATCAACATAAAACCACCATAAGACATTTACTTTTTCAGGGCACTGTATATAAAGGGGTATATTAATAAGCACCGGAGCACAAAGGAAAAAAAAAAAAAAAAAAGCAGAGAAGATGAAAACCCTTTTTAACCACTTAAGCCCCGAGCCTGTTTTTCAGATTCGGGATTTACAAGACTAAAACTGTTTTTTTTGCTAGAAAATTACTTAAAACCCCCAAAAATTATATATATATATTTTTTCCAACACCATAGAGAATAAAATGGCGGTCATCGCAATACTTTTTGTCACACCGTATTTTCGCAGCGATCTTACAAGCGCACTTTGTTTGGAAAAAATTAACTTTTTTGAATTAAAAAATAAGACAACAATAAATTTGGCCCAATTGTTTTATATATTGTGAAAGATAATGTTACGCCGAGTAAAATGATACATAACATGTCACGCTTTAAAATTGCGCCTGCTCGTGGCATGGCGTCAAACTTTTACCCTTAAAAATCTTGATAGGCGACGTTTAAAAAATTCTATAGGTTGCATTTTTTGAGCTACAGAGTAGCTCTAGGGCTATAATTATTGCTCTCGCTCTAACGATCGCGGCAATACCTCACTTGTGTGGTTTGAATACCGTTTTCATATGGCGGCGCTACTCGCGTATGCGTTTACTTCTGCGCGCAAGCTCGTCGGGACGGGGCGCTTTAAAAAATTTTTTTTTTGTTTTCTTATTTTTATTAATTTTATTATTTTTTACACTGAAATAAAAAAAAAAAAAAAATTATCACTTTTATTCCTATCATAAGGAATGTAAACATCCCTTTTAATAGAAAAAAGCATGACAGGTCCTCTTAAATATGAGATCTGGGGTCAAAAAGACCTCAGATCTCATATTTAGGCTTCAATGCAAGAAAAAAAAAAAAAAAAGGAAAATTTGTCATTTAAAAAAATAACAAAAAAATTGTCTCTTTAAGAGGCTGGGCGGGACTGACGTTTTGACGTCACTTCCGCCCAGCAGAGCTATGAGGACGGGTGGGGGCCATCTTGCCCTCACTACAGTCCTCACTCTCCAGGCGGCAACATCCGATCTCCTCCGCCGCTACCGACGGCTCCGGTATGCGGCGGAGGGCGCGGAAAAGCGGCGGGAGGGGGGGCCCCTCTCCCGCCACCGATAACGGCGATCTCGCGGTGAATCCGTTATCGTTTACACGGCAGCCCACTGTAAAGGTGGATATCCCGGTTCTGTCAGCAGCTGCTGCCGTTACCGAGATATTCAGCTTTAAAAATAGGACGTATTTATACAGTGGGCTGTCGTTAAGTGGTTAACCACTTGCCTACTGAGGACATCATATGACGTCCTCGACCTTGTGCAGTGATATCTGAACGATGCCTGCAGCTACAGGCATCATTCAGATATCACTGTCTTCTGCCGGCGATTCTCTGCACAATAAGAACGATCAAAGCGGCAGTTCCACCTCTTGATCGTTCTTATAGGCAGCAGGACGGGACGTCCCCCCCTCCCGCCGCCATCTGGTGCTTCTCCGGGATCTCGGAAAACGAAATCGGCCGGCGCTGGCTGGGAAGCATAGAGATGACTGGTGACCAGATGGTCACCAGTCATCTCTATCACCGTCGAAGTCCCGGGCGCAACGTTATGACGTCACGCCAGGGTACCCGGAAGTAAACAAAGCCGCATTCGTGGCTGTCGGCATGAGATTGGTGATTTTTTTTTTTCACGATCTCATGCTTGTAAGCCTGGAGGAGAGATGTGGGGTCTTATTGACCCCACATTTCTCCATAAAGAGGACCTGTCACAGTGATTCCTTTGACAAGGGATGTTTACATTCCTTGTAATAGGAATAAAAGTGATAAAAAAAAAAAAAAAAATGAAGTAAAATACTTTTTTTTTTTTTTTTTTAAACGCCCCTGTCCCCGGTAACTCACGCTCAGAAGCGAACACGCATGCAAGTCCCGCCCACATATGTAAACGCTGTTCAAACACCACATGTGAGGTATCGTGCTAAAAAAAAAAAAATATATATATATATATATACCGCATTTTTCGCTCTATAAGACGCACCTGACCATAAGACGCACCTAGGATTTCAAGGAGGAAAACAAGAAAAAAAATATTCTTAACCAAATGGTGTACTAAAATATTTACCAGTGCCCATGAAATGCTGCCCGCCCTGTGCCATTATTTTGGCCCCCCTTGTGCCATTATTGCAGCCCGCCCTGTGCCATTATTTCGGCCCCCCCTTGTGCCAATATTGCAGCCTTACCTGTGCCATCACTCGGGCTGCTCTGTCTTTTCAGCAAGTGTCAGGACATATTGAGAGATCGCAGGCGCTCGTGAAGGCTTGGGGTGCCTTTCCTCTGCTCTTTTCCGGCACCCTGCTGCGGATGGCTGGCCTGGCTCCCTGCTGTGAGTAGGTGGGTGGGTGGCTGGCACGATGCACCCTGCTGTGGCTGACAGAGGGGTGGGCTGACAGAGAGAGAGGGGGTGGCGCTGATAGGGGGGATGCAGACAGAGAGAGAGAGGGGGTGGCGCTGATAGGGGGGGATGCAGACAGAGAGAGGGGGTGGCGCTGATAGGGAGGGGATGCAGACAGAGAGAGGGGGTGGCGCAGACAGAGGGTGGGGGCACAGACAGAGAGGGTGGGGGCGCAGAAAGAGGGTGGGGGCGCAGAAAGAGGGTGGGGGCGCAGAAAGAGGGTGGGGGCGCAGAAAGAGGGTGGGGGCGCAGAAAGAGGGTGGGGGCGCAGAAAGAGGGTGGGGGCGCAGAAAGAGGGTGGGGGCGCAGAAAGAGGGTGGGGGCGCAGAAAGAGGGTGGGGGCGCAGAAAGAGGGTGGGGGCGCAGAAAGAGGGCGGGGGCGCACAAAGAGGGCGGGGGCGCAGACAGAGGGCAGTTAGAAAGGGGGGGCTGGGGAGGTGCCGGACGGCTCCATGGCGGCAGGAGATACACGCCGCTCCAAGACTCCGTCAGCACCGCTCGTGGCCCCGCAGTCTACAGCGTGAGAGGCCGGGACTTGAGAGGAGCGAGCGGGTGCCCCATCCCTGCCCGAGTGCAGACACACTCAGGGGATCTTTACCTGAGAGGCGCCGGTGAACGGGCTCCAGCTGGACACGCTGCACCGTATGCTTAGCACTGGGGGTCAGCAGCCTGAGAGGAGAGATGCTGTGCTGGGTCTGCAGAAGTTCAGAGAGACGCCACCGGGCAGCGACCCAGGAGGAAAACCAAAGGGACTGGTGAGGCGCTCTGTTGAGCCGAGTCTGAGCGGGTCCCCCCCCCCCCCCCCCCCGTGACCCCCCCCTCCCGTTTTGTTATGACACTGCTCTCTTGAAGTTCTGATATCCATACACTATAAGGCACCCTCCTGTGTAAAAATGTAAAGAACTATCTTTTCTACTGGTTATGAAGTCTGTGTTTGCGGCATATGAAGGGAATATGAATATAAAACGTTATTGAATACATATCTAAATACATAATTCACACCGGGACAAGGAGAAGTAATTGAAGGAAAATCTGAGGGGGATGATAGCCGGCTTATTTGAGCCCCCCACCTGTTGCAATATCTCTACACTGCTTGATTAGCCCGGAACAT